>NW_007250754.1:86569-94046 GCF_000164805.1 Carlito syrichta
GTCCACTACATAATACATAGGAAATGTTTGCAGAATAAAGACATATAGAGCAAAAGTGGGCAAAAGACATGAATAGATACTTCTAGATACTTCTCAAAAGAAGACATACAGCACATGAAATAGTGTTCAACCTCACTAATCATCAGAGAAATGCAAATCAAAACCACGTTGAGATACTACCTAACCCCTGTAAGAATGGCCATCATTAATAAAACAACAACAGATGCTGGCGAGGATGTGGAGAAAAAGGAACACTTCTCACTGCTGGTGGGAATGCAAATCAATGCAACCTCTGTGGAAAACAGTGTAGAGATTTCTAAAAGAACTAGAAATAGACTTTCCATATGATTCAGCAATCTGCCTACTGGGAACATAACCAGAGGAACACAAATCATTCTACAAAAAAGATACCTGCACACGCATGTTTACTGCAGTACTATTCACAATAACAAAAACACGGAACCAACTGTCCTGCTCATCAAAACTGGACTGGATTAAAAAAAATGTGGTACATATACACAATGGAATATTACACAACCATAAAGAAGGACAAACATATGGACCTTACAGCAACTTGGATGGATTTAGAGTCTACCATACTTAGTGATCTATCACAGAAACAAAGAACAGACTACCCACCACATGCTCTCACTCATAAGTGGACCCTAAACATTTACCATAATACTATAAGAAAGGGATTGGCAGTAGTGGGATACTGCCGGGGAGGGGTAGGGGACAGGATGCAACATCAATAAGGGTACCTGATCTTAAACCAGGCAAAGTGGGGACCAAAGGGAGGCCCAAACTTTACCTGTACAATGTCCACTTGCATACCTAATCCTGAATTGTACCACACATCTTTAAAATAAAATATTAAAAAATTAGAACCAAAAGAAAGAAGATATATGAGTAGCCAACCGATATATTAAAAATGCTCAGTCCCACTAATAAACAAAGAAATACAAATCAAAACCACACTAAGATACCACCTCCAGTCAGGATGGCCATCATCAATAACTCAAAAAACAACAGATGCTGGAGAAAATGTGGAGAAAAGGGAACACTTCTACACTGCTGGTGAGAGTATAAACTAGTGCAACCGCTGTGGAAAACAGTGTGGCAATTCCTAAAAGAGCTAAAAATCAACCTTCCATACAACCCAGCAATCTCCCTTCTAGGAATATACCCAGAGGAACTCAAATCACTCTATAAGAAAGATACCTGCACACGCATGTTTATTGCAGTATTATTCACAAAAGCAAAAACATGGAACCAACTGTGCTACCCATCGAAAGATGACTGGATAAAAACAAATGTAGTACATGTACACGATGGGGTATTTCACAGCCATAAAGGACAAAATTGTGGACTTTGTAGCAACTTGCATGGATTTAGAGTCAGTGATCTATCACAGAAACAAAGAGCTGAGTACCCCATGTTCTCACTCATAAGCAGACCCTGAATATCAATCCTAATGCTATAAGAAAGGGATTGGCAGTAGCAGGACACTGCCAGGGGAAAGAGGGGTACACACAACAATAATAAAGGTACCTGATCTCAAACCAGGTGAAGTGGGGACCAAAGAGAGGCCCAAACTTTACCTGTACAATGACCATTTATCTACCCAATCCTGAATTGTACCCCACATCCTTAAATTTTAAAAAACTAAAAAAAAAAAAAAAGACATACAGAACACAAAGGCACTGATATTCTAATCAGTCCGTATACTGTCTTTCCATGAGAGCAGTCTGAAATCAGTCACAGGCTTCTACTGCTGTGGAATAGCTACATATCTTTTTCGGTTTACTGGGAAGGGATCAAAGCAGAGACTTTCAACAAAGAGCTTGCCTGAGGAGACAAGCAATTGCTTCTTTATCTCTCAAACACAGTATCAGGGCAAGCGCAGAGGGTTCCCTAATTCCTTCTGTGCCTTCAGAAAGAAGACAATATGTCACAAGTGCCTAGCCAAAATGCTATAGGATGCTTTAAGATTAAAAAGAGGGTCCCAGGCAACAACTTAAAAATCAAAACAGCATCACTTACTGGTAAGACAGAACTCTCCTAAAGGCTACAATCATGGCAAGGGAAACAGCCGTGTGCTGGTAGATACTTTCTAACCTCTCTACAGCATCCACCCTGGAACAGGAGGGCCTTTGAGATGCAGTGGTGTCCCCACCCTCACCCACCACGCTTGCTGTTCTTTTGAAAGGATATAAAAGCTCTTCCTTTGACATACAAATACTCAGTGCATTAGAGAAAACCCTTCCTGTCAATTATTAGTATCACAACTGTCATTATGTTTTGCTGAAAAGGAAAAATGAAAACTATATTTAATAAAAGATATTATGAGAGAAAATGAAAAACAATTTAGAAAACTAAACTACACCGCCTAATTTGACATTCAGGGGCCCAGAAGTAGTATGCTCAAACAAGCTAAGACTTGATTGCATTCTCTTGTAGATCCTTTAAAAGAAAAGTCACAGGAGACTGTCATCTGAATTACTTTAGGTACGGAAACCTCCATGTGCTGCTGGTGTTGATGTAAACCAGAGTGCCCTTTTAGCTAGAAAATTCTACTACTAGGATATCACCCTACAGAAATAATCACTGATATATACAAAGCTGCTAATACTAAGGTATTCTCCTAATTCTTGCTCATAATAGTGGAAAAACTAGAAATAACTGTCTCATAATAATCAGAAAAAGGTCAGGCTCAGTGGTTCAGTCTGTAATCCCAGCACTTTGAGAGGCTAAGGTGAGTGGATTGCCTGAGCCCGCGGGTTCGAGACCCTCCCGGGCAACTTGGTGAGACCTCGTCTCTACAATAAATAAAAAAATTATCTGAGCCGGGCTCGGTGGCTCAGTCTGTAATCCCCCACCTTTGGGAGGCTGAGGTGAGTGGATTGCCTGAGCCCGCGGGTTCGAGACCCGCCTGGGCAGCGAGACCTCATCTCTACAATAAATCAAAAAATCAGCCAGATGTGGTAGCGCATGTCTGTAATTCCAGTCACTTGGAAGGCTGAGGCGTAAGGATCACCGGAGCCCAGCAGGTCGAGGCTGCGGTGGCCAGGAGCGGCCACTGCACTCCAGTCTGGGCAACAGAGTGAGACTCCAACTCAAATAAAAAAAATAAAAAATAAAAAATAATTATCTGGGTATGGTAGCGCGCACCTGTAGTTCTGGCTACTTGGAAGGCTGAGGTGGAGGGATCGCTGGAGCCCAGCAAGTCAACAATGGGATGGCTGTGGGTGTGCCATTGCACTCTAACCTGGGCAACAGAGTGAGACTCCAACTCAAAAAAAAAAAAAAACAATCAGAAAAATATACTATGTAGCTATGAAATGATACCATAGAATATTTATTGTTATAAAAAGATGTCCGGGTACTTGCATAATGAACATTTGTATACCTAACCCTGAACTGTATCACAATCTTTAAAATAAATAAAACATTTTTAAAAAGAAATAATTAGGACAAATTAAAAAAGATGTCCATGATGTCAAGTAAAAGCATTAAGATTATAAAAGAGAATATTCAGTGTGATCCAAATTTTATTTTTATTTTTTTCAAATTGCATTTTTAAATGAATTATTATATCATATAGTACAAGATACTTTCCTGGTCCAGACTCACAAGGCTAGTGGATTTGCATTATGTCCCTCCCTATATATCCATTTGCATTAAAGTTTGAGAATGACTGAGTCTCTGGCCATAATCTTTATACACCCTTAAATTAAGTAAGAGAGGAAGACTTCTGGAAGACTCCAAATACTTCCTTTGATTCAAAGTTTTTGCAAATTGTCTAAAGGACTGGGGGTGAGAGGGTTGACCAAGTTTGAATTTTAGAAAAGAGTAGTGAGAACCCTGAAAGGCATTCACCATATGGGTAAAATCAAGAGCAGTGAACTGGTCTTGGCCTCAAGAGGTAAAGATCAAAGGGAGCCTTGATTCTGGGTCAGGATGATGGCCTCTCTCAGAATACTCCCAATTCAGCTGCACTTGGAGACAGACTGTATCAGAAAAGCTTTAACCTTTATGGCCCAGAGCAAATTTCTGTGAAGGTAGAGCAGAGAGAAAGTGATAGAACCTCCTTCATTCTGGAGGTTCTATCACAGTCATCTAACCCAGTGGTGGTAGACAATGTGGCAGGGTAATGTGACAGCCTCATCAGGTTCTTATGCCCACTGCCCAGAAAAGCAGCTGAGTGAAGAGGATGGAAAGATTTCTTAAATTTGCTTCCCTGAGAATTTTAGGCTAGGGTTTTTAAAGGAATAATTAGGTGGGCAGGGAGCTGGAAAACAGGTATTGATAATTGGTTGAGAATGAAGCCATGGGGGTGTCAAAACTGTCTTCTTGTGCAGAGCTAATTTCTGGGAGGAAAGAACAGTTGAGTCAATTCCTTGGTATGGGCCATGGGTTTCAGGTGGGGTCTGTTGGTCTACCAGAATGCAAAGCCTACACAATATCTCAAAGACAAATCAGTCTTAGATTTGTGTTATAGGATCAACTGGGTAAGTTACAAATCTGGTGAAGTATGGAAGGTGTGGGAGGGTGGTCAAAGCTTCTCATGTCCTTTGGCAGATCAGACTTCTAGATGCCATCAAGGAGGTCTGTATGACCTAAGGGCTCATTATTCTTTAAGAGAGCATAAGCTCCCTTCCCTCCCACCCAAAGGTCAGGACATGGTAGAAGGATGCTAACTTTGTGGACTTTTATTAATTGCATGGAGTTTTCATAATGGCAGCTTCAGTAATGGAGCAAGGAAGAGTTAGGGTCCAGCTGGCCAGATCCCTGAGGGGAATGCCAGGGCCTCCACAATGTTGGTGGCAACACCAGCTTGTACCAGTGGCCAGGGGAAGGGCCATTTCACTATCGAAATAAGACTCATTAGGGCACAAACCACCCTACATAGAGACTTCGCTCCACATCCATGCAACACTTATTTAATGAAGCCTGTCCTAGAAGACGCCATCTCTGTACAGGTGACGTTGGATCTCTGGACTGGTAGGCAACACCAATGTTCCTTTCTGCCAGTTGCAAGCTATTCTCACTTGGTGATAAACTCTCTGGGGAACTAGCCCCATGACCAATGGTGACCTCAAGGGGGCGTTGTTTTCAACTACCTGCAAATAATAGAAAGATAGGGACAACTTTTAGGAACAAATGAGACTCCTTGGTCATACAAGGAAGAAAGAGGCTGGGAAAAGCTGGACTTTCTGCTAATTTGGCTAAAGAGGTCTGGGAGTCATTATAATTGTCATTGTAAGTGCGAATGTGAGGATGGCCAAGACTGGGGAAACCTGCCTATCTACACAGTTAACATTTGCACTGGAGATGAGGAGGGTGAATGGGAAGCCTTTCAAGAATGACGATGAAGCTTTGCGTGGAACACACTTGGCCCGCAGACTGCTATATCTAAAACAAGAATTATTTGATGTTTGGAACAGTGGCCTTCACTGTTTCAAGAAAAACAAAAAGGTGAATTTAGCCCTATTAGACAAATAGAAGGGATTTGGTATTCTGGAGGACCTCATTGTGACAAGTGACCATAACTCTGAAATCATCCTGTGATAGCCCCAAGCCCCTCCCTTTGCAACCATTGTGCAGATTGGGATTCCATGTCCAAGTCCAAATGCTTGCCTCTACTGGGAGTTTGTGAAGGTAGAATCTTCTGAAGTGGTGGTAAAGATGAGGAAGATGGTTACAGCAGCAATTGCATGCCTGAGGTAGGGATGGGTATGTGTGGGAGGGATCACTAACAGAGTGCAACCCAGCCTATCTAAAGCACTTCCCCAATACTATAGATGAGAAACTGAGGACCTTCTAGATTTTCTTCCCATCCTTGTCCTGAGCACAGATCCTGTCAAAAGATGGAACCAGTTCCTCTTCTGAAGCTGTCACAACTGGGACACTGTATTTAAATCTTGAAAACTCTTCACTTTAAAGACTCTTTGATCCCCAAAGCATGGAAGAAGAAACAGAGGAAGAAGACCCAAACAAGGAGTAACATTATTTCTTTCCTAAGTATAACACAATCTGTGTTCAGGGAGAAGGCATGAAACAGAGATGTAAGAATGTTCACGCTGAAAATAACACCACAGAAAGAATATTCTAGAAGTGAGCAGCTGATTAGAGTAAGTAATAAGGGCATCCTCTCAAGGATGATACTGTATTTTAATTGTCCAAACCAGGATAACTTGAGGATAAAGGTAATCCTACTAATATTTACACCCGAATAATAGACAGAAAACCAGGACTGTCCCAGACCAATCAGAAGGTATAGTCACCTAATCACCTCTAAGACCTGTAGTCCATATACTTCTATTGGGTTATGGCAGAAAATAAGGCAAAATTTAGATGTAATGTAAATTATATCATTCTGAATAGATGCATCAAAATAGATCAAAACCAAAAGTCCAGGATGCTCCAAACTGAAAGCTAGGAAGCCAGTTGTTTTCAATGATTGTTTGAAGTAGGTGCTATAAAATGCATAGGACTAACCAATATTTTTATTAAAATGGCATTCAATTCTTCTGTCTTGTAGTGGTCTAATTTAAAGTATGGCCCAAGTGGCCAAGGGCAATGGCTCCCACCTGTAAGCCTAGTGCTTTGGGTGACCAAGGCAGAAAGATTGCCTGAGGCCAGGAGCTGGACACTGGCCTGGTTGATATAGTGAGATGCCATCCCTACAATAAGAATAAAAACATTAAAAAGCCAGGTGTGGTGACACATGCCTGGAGTCCTAGTTACTCAGGAAGCTGAGGCAGAAGGATCACTTGAGCTCAGGGAGTTTGAGGTTACAGTGAACCATGATCATGCCACTGTACTCCAGCCTGGGCAATAGAATGAGACCTTGTCTCCAGAAAAGAAAAAAAAAAGTATGGTCCTAGGGATCTTGGGCCACTGTTTTTTCTAGAAATCAATGGTAAAATTGTTCATGATATTTTTATATGGAAGTGCGAGTTTGTTTATATGCCCTAATTTTATTTGGCAAGACCTTAGAGAATCATGAACATAATTGCTCTTCATCTGGGACATGCAAGTTCACTGTTACACCTTGACAAACACCAACCCTGTTAGGTCCTTAGTTTAAAAACATGTGGGGCGAGGGGGCAACCTGAAGATGGCGACGGCATAGGTGGATCCGTGAGACTCTCTGAACGTGAGTTCCCAAAAAGACTATTACTTTTCTTCCTGCACCCGCCTGCCCACTGCCAGCTGCACTAGTACGAGGCCTGGGGACTTTTGGTCCCACACAGAGCCAGACATTGCAGCCAGACGGTGGCTGCTCCACTATATGTGATTCGGGCCAGCTGGGGAATCCCAAATCCCAGATCCCAGCTCCATCCCTGGCTACATCATCACGACCAGCACCCAGCACCAAGCTGCCGGTCACCCAGAGAGGCTCTGAGTGCCCGCCCCTCAGAGATACCGGTCCCATTTCTGGCTAAAGTGCCCTGTGAGGGACCCAGAGCCA
>NW_007250754.1:94080-94899 GCF_000164805.1 Carlito syrichta
CAAGCTTCCAGCTCCAGAGAAGGAAATGCCCAACCCTCTCCTCCACCCCAGCCTGCTGGTGGCACCCCAGATCCAGCGCCCAACTGTGCAGCTGGTCCCGCCTAGAGACCCACATGAGCATCAATAAAAGTGAAAGTAAAACTACCACCTCCGCCATTTTCAAGGCATATTTACATCGCATCGCCTGGCCCACCTTTCAGAGCCTCCACCTCGGTTCCCACGGTGATGTCATTAAACAGGAGACAAAGCCCCTCCCCTACACTGCATAGAGACCAGTGTCACAGATCTCCCAGGCAACAAGCTAACTGCCTGCAACAAAAACAGAGGGGAGAGGCTGGAGATTAGAACTCAAGGGACTTTATCCACTAAGGGACGAGAGAGAAAAATCTACACAAATGAAGAAAAACCAAAAAAAGAATATGGGTCTCTCCCAGACTCCTGGGAGGGTAGACACTGAGAAAACTGACTTCAGAGTGCAAACAATGAAGAGCCCCCAGAATGACTGGTCTCAAAATACAAACCTAGATATCAAGACATTAATGGAGAGATTAAAAAGAACTGAGGAGACTCAAGAAGAAACTAGAAAGGAGCTGATATCGGAGATAACAGTAATAAAGAATACTGTGAATGAAATAAACAATAAACTGATAAGCATGGAAAGCAGAATTACCCAAGCAGAAGAAAGAATCTCAGAGCTTGAGGACCAAAATATAGAACTAACCCAAACTCTCAAAAACACAGAAAACAAGCTCAAAAAGATGGGAAAAAACCTTCAAGAGATGAGCGATTACCTCAGAGGCCTAACCTAAGAGTAATTGG
>NW_007250754.1:95804-96402 GCF_000164805.1 Carlito syrichta
CCAGGTGAATGGAACACAAAAGAAAGAAGGAGTCACGATCCTAATTTCAGATAAAATACCATTTAAGCTATCAAAAATTTAAAAAGACACAGAGGGCCATTACGTAATGATAAAAGGTTCACTCCATCAACAAGAAATATCTATCCTAAACATATATGCACCGAACATAGATGCACCAACTTTTATAAAGCAACACCTAGGAAAACTAAAGAAAGATATTGACTCTAACACCATCATAACTGAGAACTTTAATACCCCACTCACAACCTTCGACAGATCATTGGGACAAAAAATCAGCAATGAGATCCAGAAGCTCAATGTGACTCTGGACCAAATGGACTTAACTGATACCTACAGAACACTCCATCCAAAGACCAGAGAAGACACATTCTACTCATCACCGCATGGGATGTATTCCAAGATCAACCACATTATCGGCCATAAATCAAGTATAAGTAAATTTAAAAGGACGTAAATTCTACCATGCACCTTCTCAGACCACAGTGGAATAAGAATAAACATTAACATCAACAAGGTCCCCCCAAAACCCACAAAGACATGGACACTAAACAGCATGATGCTAAACAACTCCCGGGTC
>NW_007250754.1:97926-98782 GCF_000164805.1 Carlito syrichta
GTGAAGATGTCCATCTTACCTAAGGCAATCTACAAATTCAATGCAATACCTATCAAATTACCAGCAACGTTCTTCTCAGACCTAGAAAAAAACAACACAGGAATTCATATGGAAACACAAATGACCAAGAATAGCCAGAACAATCCTCAGCAAAAAAACAAAGCAGGTGGTATCACATTACCAGACTTCAATCTTTACTATAAAACTACAATCATCAAAACAGCTTGGTATTGGTAAAGGAGGAACAGGCATATAGACCAATGGAATAGAATTGCGATTCCAGAGGCAAGACCTCAATTTCTCAACCAACTCATCTTTGACAAAGCCTCCACCACCTACCACTGGGGAAAGGAGAACCTATTCAGTAAATGGTGCTGGGAAAACTGGCTGACCACATGCAGAAGATTGAAACAGGACCCCTACCTATCCCCATACACAAAAATTAACTCCAAATGGATCAGAGACCTAAATGTAAAACCTCAAACCATAAGAACCTTAGAAAATGAAGGACATACCCTCATGGAACTTGGAACTGGCATCCAATTCCTGAACAAAACTCGAAACCCACAGGCCATAAGGGATAAGATAGACAAGTGGGACCTCATTAAACTGACAAGCTTCTGCAAAGGCAAAGAAACCATCAAGAGAACAGGGAGACAGCCTACAGACTGGGAAAAAGTATTTGCCAACTCCAGGTCTGACAAAGGCTTAACATCTTGAATCTACAGGGAACTCAAACGTGCTGAAAAGAAAAAAACAAGCAACCCCATTATATAGTGGGCAAAAGATATGAATAGACACTTCACAAAGGAAGACATCCGAGCAGCCAACAGACACATGAAGAAATGCTCAACCT
>NW_007250755.1:0-6947 GCF_000164805.1 Carlito syrichta
CAGGGTGCCTGAATGAAACATCATTGTACACCTAACCCTTAACTGTACTCCACAAAACCATAATAAAAAATACTGATTAATGAAAAAAATAAAAAAAGAAAAAAAAAGAAAAAAAAAGAAAAAAGCCTCACCAATATTTCTCATTAGTATAAATGCAAAAATATTCAACAAAATATTAGCAAATTTAATCCAACAAGATGTAAAAGGAGTTATGTACCATGATCAATTGTGATTTATTCCAGGTTTGCAAGGTTGATTCAACATTTAATTGTCAATGACGTCAATCATATCAACAGGCTAAAAATGTCACATGATTCTACCAATTGATGCAAAAATTAAAAAAATGAAAAAATTCAATACTCATTCATAATAAAAATCTTACAGCAACCTAGAAGTAGAGAGGAACTTCCTCAACTTGACAGAGAATATTCACAAAAATCCTGCAACTAGCATCATTCTTGGTAGGGACAAACTGGACTCTGTTTTTCTAGATGTCCTCTCTGTTCACTCCTATTTAACGTCATACTGGAAATCCTACATAGTGCAATAAAATAAGAAAAAGAAATAAATGGTACACAGATTGAAAAAGAAGGCACTAGTATTTGTTTACAGATGACATGATTGTCTAGAACATCTAAAAGAATCAAAAAAAAACTCCTGGAACTAATTATTTATGGCAAGATCACAGGGTAAAAAGTAAATATACCAAAGCACATTGCCTTATTATACTCCCAATGATCACCTAAAAATTGAACTAGAAAAATTTCCATGTATAAAAATCAGTAGCATTTCTATATACCAATAATGTTCAAGCTCAGGACCAAGTCAAGAACCGAATCCCATTTACAACAGCTGCACACAAAAATAAAATACCTAGGAATATATATAACAAAGAAGGTGAGAGATCTCTACATGAGAACTACAAAACACTGCAGAAAGTAGTTTTAGAGGATGCAAACAAATGGAAAAACGTCCCATGCTCTTAGATTGGAAGAATCAATATCATTAAAATGACCACACTGCTGAAAGCAATATATAGATTCAATACAATTCTTATCCAATTGCCAACATCATTTTTCACAGATTTAGAAAAAACAATTGTAAAATTTATTTGGAACCAATAAAGAGCCTAAATAGCCAAAGCAATCCTAAGCAAAAAGAACAAAGCTGAAGTCATCATATTACCTGATTTCAAATTATACTATAAGGCTACTGTAACCAAACCAGGGTGGCACTTGTATAAAAGTAGACACAAAGATCAATGAAACAGAATACAGAACCCAGAAATATCTATACTTTTGATAAATTCAGCAAAAATATACAACGGGAAAAGGACGTTCTATTCAATAAATGATGCTGGACTAGCCATATACAGAATGAAATTGAACTTCTATTTCTCACTATATAAAGAACTATTAAGATAGATTAAAAGCTTAAATGTAAGACCTGAAACTATAAAAACCCTACAAGAAAACCTATGAAACACTCTTCAGGACATTGAACTAGGCAAAAAATTCATGACTCAGACCTCAAAAGCAAATACAACAAAAACAAAAATAGACAAATTAAACTTAATTTAACTAAATAGCTTCTGCACAGCAAAAGAAATACTCAACAGAGAAAATGGACAACCTACAGAATGGAAGAAAAAAAGTGCAAAATACACATCTGACAAAGGACAAAGATCCAGAATCTAAAATAAACTCAAACAACTCAACAAGAAGCACACACACACACACACACACACACACACACACACACACACACACACACACACACAAATAACCCCCATTAAAAAGTGGGCAAGAGACATGAACAGACATTTCTCAAAATAAGACATACAAGTAGCTAAAGAATATATAAAGAATGCTCAGCATCACTAATAATCACAAAGAGGCAAATGAAATACTATCTCATACTAGACAGAATGGCTATTATTAAAAGTCAGAAAAGCAACAAATACTGGTAATGATACAGAGAAAAGGGAATGCTTATACACTGTTGGTGTGACTATAAGTAAGTACAGCCTCTATGGAAAACAGTATGGAGATTTTTCAAATAACTAAAAATAGAACTTTCACTTGACCCAACAATCCCACTATTGAGTATCTACCCAAAGGAAAATGAATTGTTATATCAAAGACACCTGCACTCCTATGTTTATCATAGCACTGTTCACAATAGTAAAGTCATGGAAGCAACCGAAGTTTCCACCAATGGATACTTAAATAAAAAGCAAATGTGGTCTATATACACCATGAAATACTACATAGTCACGAAAAATGAAATTATGTCTTTTGCAGCAACATGGTTGAAGCTGGAGGTCATTGTCCTAAGTGAAATAATTCAAACAGAAAATAAAATATCGCATATTCTCACTTATAAGTGAGAATTAAACAACGAGTACATAGTAGAGCCAGGGCACTCCAGAAAGGAGAAGAATCAGAGAGGGAGGAAGATTGAAAAATTGCCTGTGAGGCATGATGTTCACTATTTGGGTGATGGATACGTTAGAAGTCGACACTAGGCAATATACAAGCCCTCCCCCCCCCAAAAAATCTGAAATTCTTTTATAGAGAGCAGGATCTTTGCAGTACAGGTAAGTGCTCTAGGAACCCATTGGTATCAGCGTATCAGCTAGATTGTTGTGAAAAGTCGCATTCACTGTCAGTGAATTTTCTTTTTTTGAAGATTCTTTCAATGTGCTCAACCATTTCATGATGGCTGATTTATGAGTGCACCTGATCACACCACGCTGAGTGTTTATCAGTTTTGACCAAAGAAAGCATGATCCCTGTGTACCACCTTTCCTATTCACCCAATCTCACCTTGAGAAACATTTTTTTTTTTTGCTTCCCTGTATGAAAAAAATCCTCAGAGGGAATTGTTTTGCTGATGTGGACTAATAAACGGCAGAAGCACCAAAAGGCATCAAAATTGATGAGTTCAAAAACTGTTTTGAGCAGTGGAAAAAGTGTCTTGATAGGTGTATGGCATCAAACAGGGAGTACTTCGAAGGTGACTGAAGTTTAGACATGTAAGAATAAATACACAATTATTTTAACAAATAAATTCAGGGTTTTTTGGGGAGTAGGTCCTCCCTTGTACCTTTGTAACAAACCCTCTGTATCTATAAAAAGAAACAAAAAGACAAAATGAAAGACTAAAAATGAGAAATGATTATTTATAAAGGCACTCCCCCCCAAAAAACATAACTGCAAACACATAACTATAAACACATAATACATCCTGTAAACAGGATCTTTGTGCAAGAAAACTATGTAATTCTGATGAAAGAAATAAAAGATTATTCAAATAAACGGAGAGGTAGTTTATATTCATGGATTGGAAGACGTAAGATTGTTATGCCAATTCTTCCCAAATTGACCTACAGATTCCACAAAATTGTAATCAATATTCAAGCAAGTCGTTTTGTAAATATCAGAAAACTGATTCTAAAGTTTATATGAAAAGACAAAAGCCCTAGAACAGTCACTGCAACACTGAAGAAGAAAAACAGTTGTAGGACTTGCACTACCTAATTTCAAAAAAGGCTACAGTATGACAGTATGGTATCGGTGAATGACTAGATACATAGATCCGCGGGACAGAATAGAGAGCCCAGAAATAGACCCATGCAAAAATAATCAACTGATCTGTGACAAAGGAACAAAGGCAGTTCAATAAAGAATGTATAGTTTTTTCAACACATGGCTCCTAACCAATGAACATAGACAAAGACGTTACAACGTTCACAAAATTTAACTCTGAAACCACTACACATGTATACTGATAGTGAAGAATTAGATCCACGGATGGTCATGGGGGGAGTCAGATTTCTCACTGATGGAGTGTAAAGTTACAGGCAAGCAAGAAGAGGCTAGAATAAACCATGTGGTACTTGGTTGAAGTGGAAGACATTGGTCTTTGAACTCATGCTTAGCTTAATATATAGATAAAAACATATAGAAATACATATATTATATATGTTACTGTATATACATTTCAAGAGATGTTATCTATGTACTACTTGAAGTTGAATTAAATCACGGTAGCAATGTGTAGTATGATGTTTGCTCAACCGTGGCTCTGCCATTTTCTTTGACTGTTCTACCTGTTGCATGGTGACACTAGCATTCATTTGATTAGTGCCATCTTTGGAGAAAACATCATGCTTAAAATTTGTATACATTTTTTGACACCCCCTGTATTTTCTTGTTTTGTCAGTTGAGGAGGACTAGGTCTAATGACCCTCTGGTAGCAGTGAGCATACCCAGAGCCCAATCTTGGTTTCTAATATCATTCTCTAGTAAAAGGAACCAAAGATCTTGGAGAAATGGTTTATTGTAGGGGCAGGGAATATACAAGATGAGCCTAGCATCCTGTAATAGATTCAGGAAAGTGCTCAAAAGCGCACAGCAATGGAGGTACGTCAAAGTCACATAGGAGCCAGCTGAGAGAACTTCAAATGGCCAAAGCAGGAACTAATTGGGCAAGAAAATAAATAAGGTGACATTGTATTATAACTCGACATATAAAATAAACATCCACAAGTCCATACAGATATGCATAAATGATTGAATGAATAAACAAATGGTGGAGAAGAGATCAATTCTCATGTAATATAATTCCAGATAATTTACGTAGGTGAAATAATTTAAGGAGGAGAAACCGACTCCCTACTCCCTAAGTGTGGGCTGTACATTGACTTCCTTTCAAGGAGTGTAGTATGGAAAGGTGCCAGAAAGAGTAACTTTGCAGTAGAGAAACCTGCAAACACTGCCTTAGTAAGACGATCAAGGTTAGCATCAGTAGTGATAAGCCATGTTGAAGCTTATACTCTCGCACTGACATGGCAGGAATGGCAATCGCCCTCTGTTAAAGTCTTCCTCCCAGAAAAACCATAACCCTGGTCTCACCATGAGAAGAATATCAGACAAACCTAAATTGAAGTATTGCTACAAAGTACATGACCAGGAATTCTCAAGTTTCAATAGTAAGGCCATCAAAAGCAAGAAAAGTCTGAGACACTGCCATCGGCTAGAGGAACCTAAGCAGACATGATGGCTTGATGTAATGTTATAACCGAGATAATATTCTGGAACAGAAAAATGACATTAGGTGAAAACTTAAGATAGCATGGACTTTGCTTAATAATGATATATTAGTACTGGTTCGCTAGTTATGACAAGTGTACCCTATTATGTAGGACATTAATAGCAAAAACTGGGCATAGGGTATATATGGGAACTCTATAGTATCTATGCAGGTTTTCTGTAAAATTGAAACTATCACAAAATAAAAAGTTTACTCAACAAGAGGACTTTAACACACAACAACAAAAAAATGTGAGAGAGAGAAGAAAGGGAAAAATTTAAGGGATGGTGCTCAGTCCTACAGGAGAAGCCAGTCAAGGCTGGAGCACAGATGTGGACGTGTACCCAAAGAAAGCACATGACCTAGCTGTCAGAAATGGGCCGCTACCAAGGAATCTCTGTAAAACAATGTATGAATCCAAATGCACTGCCCTGGAAACCAGCCAGGAGGAGTTCAGTGAGCCTTTTATGCTCTATTCAATGAGTGTCTATGTAGTGCCAGGCACATTATAAACATTTTCTCACTGAATTTCCCAACAAATCTGTGAAACAATTATTCTCCTATTCTTTGTTCAGATGTGGAACTGAGATCCAGAAAGGACAGTGAGTATCAGTGAGTCTGTTGGCTACAGCAGAACTGGCTGAAGTTGGAGCCTAGCTCTCTAAGTTCATGCAACTCACACCACTTAATTATTTCCATTTACTGAGCATATAAACCATCATCAAGGCCCCAAGACAAATGCTTTAAACGCATCACAAAAAATTCCTAACTTGGGTAGTAGGTTCTATCATGATCTCCATTTTGCAGACGAGGAAAGAATCTCAGAAGGTTAACTGGAATTTCTTTGAAATCCCACGGATAAGAAATGGTGGTGCAGATCTTCAAACACAGGTCTTTTGATTTCCAAAGCCCAAATATTAAACCAATAGCCTGAATCATTTTCCATGGTAATGACTGGAGGTAGTTTTCACTGTATGACTGACCAATCAGGCTTCTTTCTGAACTATTTCCCCTAAGTCTGAGATTGAGTGAAGTCACCAAGCAACCACCAAAGTTCTGCTCACTGGTCTTGTCCCTCATGGCCAGTCTGCTGAGAGCATTGCTCCAGTGGACTCCAAGACACTCTTCTGACTCAGCTCAGCAAAGGACCAGCAATTTCCTCAACTGCCAGCTGCCAACCTCTGGAGTGAAACCCGGGAAAAGTTCCTCTAGCAGCATCTCAGCACAAGCGAATTGCACATTTCACAGTGGCTTCCGATGCTCAGAGTGTGACCTGCAGTGCAAATGATATTGATGATACACAGGGTGAACACTACTAGCAATGGCCTTGGATAACTAGGTGAGCTGCTAGCTGCAGAAACTGTGGACCATTTAGATCTGCCAAGTCCCCACAACTTGTATTGCTTGACAATGCAGGATATAGGGAGCGTCAAACGACAGGAGGAACATATCAAGAGACCCAAAGACTCAAAGCCCATGAGAGTCATGTTTTCTGTCTTTTGTAGCCGTGTTCCTTAGCAGGCTTCGGAAGTCAGCCAGGGCTTTTATCCTAGATAGAGGGCCCAACAGAAGATGTTCCTGGAAACATTATTGTCTTTAACATGGCCCAAAACATCAGAGATCAGTTAGCTCTGCCAACCATCTACCCGGATACTTTCTTTTTTTAATTTTTAATTTAATTTAATTTAATTTAATTTAATTTAATTTTATTTTATTTTTGAGTTGGAATCTCACTCTGTCACCCAGACTGGAGTGCAGTGGCCGCTCCCGGCCACCGCAACCTCGACCTGCTGGGCTCCGGTGATCCTTCCGCCTCAGCCTTCCAAGTAGCTGGAATTATAGGCATGTGC
>NW_007250755.1:7112-51908 GCF_000164805.1 Carlito syrichta
ATTACAGGCTGAGCCACAGAGCCCGGCTATTAATTTTTAATTTTAAAGATGTGGGGTACAATGTTCATTATGCAGATACCCTTGTTGATGAGGTGTGTCCCCCCCCCAACTCTTTACCGATTCACTATCAACACCACTACTAATCTTAACCACCTGATTACTCCCTTTAATAATCATAGCCAGCCAAAATCACCTATCAAAAGAACCACTTGTACGAAAAAAACTATATATCTCCATACTGACTATACTTCAAATCTTCCTGGTTATAACCTTTACTGTTCCAGAATTAATTCTCTTCTATATCTTATTTGAAGCAACCTTAATCCCTACCTTAATTATTATTACACGATGAGGAAACCAAACAGAACGACTAAACACCGGCCTTTATTTTTTATTTTATACACTAATTGGATCTCTTCCCCTACTCATTGCCCTCATTTATACCCAAAATCTCCTAGGAACATTAAACATAATAATTAACTCCCTTACTATACAGAACCTTCCCAATTCTTGATCAAATAATATTCTCTGATTAGCTTGCATACTAACGTTTATAGTAAAAATACCTCTATACGGACTTCACTTATGACTACCCAAAGCCCATGTCGAAGCCCCAGTCGCAGGCTCTATAGTCCTTGCAGCAATCTTACCAAAACTTGGAGGATATGGAATAATACGAATAACAATTATTCTAGACCCATTAACAGAATATATAGCCTACCCTTTCCTAATACTCTCCCTATGAGGCATAATTATAACTAGTTCTATCTGCTTACGCCAAACAGATTTAAAATCACTCATTGCTTACTCCTCGGTTAGCCACATAGCACTTGTTATCGTAGCAATCTTTATCCAAACCCCATGAAGCTTCATCGGAGCCACAGTTCTTATAATTGCCCATGGCCTTACTTCTTCCCTATTATTCTGCCTAGCAAACACAAACTATGAGTGTATTCACAGCCGAACAATAGCCCTAGCCCGTGGCCTTCAAACCCTCTTACCTCTTGCAACAACATGATGACTCCTTGCTAGCCTAACCAACCTAGCCCTCCCCCCAACCATTAACTTAATTGGTGAATTATCTGTAATGACAGCATCTTTTTCATGATCACATTTAACTATTATTTTGATAGGTCTTAATATACTAATCACTGCCCTATATTCCCTATATATACTGACTATAACACAACGAGGAAAATATACATATCACATCAGCAGCATTAAACCCCCCTTCACTCGAGAAAATACATGAATAATTATACACCTATTACCCCAATCCTACTATCTACTAACCCCAAATTAATCATAGGGTATATGTACTGTAAATATAGTTTAAACAAAACATTAGACTGTGAATCTAATACTAGAAACCCAAACTTTCTTATTTACCAAGAAAGTACGCAAGAACTGCTAACTCATGTCTCCATATATAACAGTATGGCTTTCTTACTTTTAAAGGATAGAAGTAATCCATTGGTCTTAGGAACCGAAAAATTGGTGCAACTCCAAATAAAAGTAATAAATTTATTTTCATCTTCCATCTTCCTCTCACTTACACTTCTAATTGCCCCTTTTATTGTTACAACAACTAAAAAATATAACAATCACACCTACCCCAGCTATGTAAAAAACTCTATTGCCTGCGCATTTATAATAAGCTTAGTCCCAATAATCATATTTTTATACACAAATCAAGAAACAGTCATTTCTAACTGACACTGAATAACTATCCAAACTATAAAATTCTCCCTAAGCTTCAAAATAGATTATTTCTCCGTAATTTTTGTACCAGTAGCTCTCTTCGTTACATGGTCTATCATAGAGTTCTCAATATGATATATACATTCAGACCCTAATATTAATCGCTTCTTTAAATATTTACTCCTATTCCTCATCACCATACTAATTCTAGTTACCGCCAACAACCTACTTCAACTTTTCATTGGATGAGAAGGAGTCGGTATTATATCTTTTCTCCTCATTGGATGATGATACGGATGAACAGACGCAAACCCAGCAGCCCTGCAAGCAATCCTCTATAACCGTATTGGAGACATCGGCTTTATTTTACCTATAGCATGATTCCTAACTTATTCCAATTCATGAGAATTTCAACAAATATTTACCCTTAACCCAGACTCCAACACACTCCCACCTGCAGGAAAATCCGCACAATTTGGACTCCACCCATGACTCCCTTCTGCCATAGAAGGTCCAACTCCCGTTTCCGCCCTCCTCCACTCAAGCACTATAGTTGTAGCCGGAGTTTTTCTACTGATCCGATTTTATCCCCTCTTAGAAACAAACAAAATAATCCAAACCATTACACTAGGCTTAGGGGCTGTTGCCACTCTATTCACAGCAATCTGCGCTCTGACACAAAATGACATTTAAAAAATCGTCGCATTCTCCACCTCCAGCCAACTAGGCCTTAAAATAGTAACTATTGGCATTAATCAACCCCACCTAGCATTCCTCCATATCTGTACCCACGCCTTCTTCAAAGCCATACTATGTTCAGGGTTTATCATCCATAACCTAAACGACAAACAAGATATCTGCAAAATAGGAGGCCTACTTATAACTCTACCCTTTACTTCTTCCTCACTACTTATTGGAAGCCTTGCTCTTACAGGCATTCCTTTCCTTACAGGCTTTTATTCTAAAGACATTATCATTGAAGCTGCCAACATTTCATATACCAACGCCTGAGCCCTCTCTATTACACTACTCACTGCATCCCTAACAGCCGTGTACAGCACCCACATTATCTTCCTCGCACTCCTAGGCCAACCTCGCTTCCCAACTTTAACAAACATCAACGAAAACAACCCCCTTCTAATTAATCCCATTAAACGCCTAGTCCTAGGCAGCATTTTCGCAGGATTTCTCATCTCCAATTCTATCCCTCCCATAACAACCCCACAAATAACTATACCCAGCACTTATTGTCACCGTTTCAGGGTTTACACTAGCAATAGAACTCAACAACCTCACATATTTTCTCAAACTAAAATATCCCACTCAACCTCTCCTATTTTCTAACTTACTGGGCTTTTTCCCAATTACAATTCACCACCTATGCCCTCTTATGAAATTATATATCAGCCAAAACACAGCATCCTCACTTCTAGACCTCCTCTGATTAGAAAAAATAATACCAAAAAACATAGCTAAAACTCATATATACACATCCACAATCACCTCCAACCAATCAGGCGTAACCAAACTATACTTTTTATCCTTTCTTATTGCTATAATACTTGGAACACTTCTTATTCTCTAAAAGCCCCGAGTAATTTCAATCACAATAAAAATAGTAACAAACGAAGACCAACCCGCAACCCCTATTAACCAGCTACCATCACCATATAAAACTGCCACCCCTACAGAATCTTCATGAAACAAACTAAATATATCACCCTCAAAAATAACTCAATCCTCTAAACTCTTAAGCCCAATATTATCACGATATAATATTCACACAACCATAAACAACTCTAACAATAATCCTAATAACAAGACCCCTCACATAGAAACGCTTGATCCCCAAGCCTCTGGGTACTCCTCCGTAGCCATCGCCGTTGTATACTCAAACACAACCAATATACCACCTAAATAAATTAAAAACACCATTAACCCAATAAAAGCTCCCCCAAAACTTAATACAATTCCACATCCAACCCTACCACTAATAATTAAACCCAAACCTCCATAAATAAGAGAAGGTTTTGAAGAAAATCCAATAAAACCTATTAAAAAAATTATACTCAATAAAAACACAACATAAGTCATTAGTTCCCACATGGACTTAAACCACGACTAATGACCTGAAAAATCATCGTTGTTATTCAACTACAAGAACTTAATGACAAACCTACGAAAAACTCACCCCCTCATAAAAATTGTTAACCACTCATTCATTGATCTCCCCGCACCCTCTAACATCTCCGCATGATGAAACTTTGGCTCCCTCTTAGGAATTTGCCTAGGAATTCAAATCATCACAGGACTATTCCAGGCCATGCACTATACATCAGACACAATAAACGCATTTTCCTCTGTAACACACATCTGCCGGGACGTAAACTATGGCTGAATCATTCGTTATTTACATGCAAACGGGGCTTCCATATTCTTTGTCTGCTTATTCATACATGTAGGCCGAGGTTTGTATTATGGCTCTTACACTTTCCTAGAAACATGAAACATTGGCATCCTCTTATTATTTACCGTGATAGCAACAGCATTTATAGGCTATGTACTTCCATGAGGACAAATATCATTTTGAGGTGCTACCGTCAACACCAACCTCCTATCAGCTATCCCCTATATTGGCACCAACCTAGTAGAATGAATTTGAGGAGGCTTTTCAGTTGATAAAGCCACCCTTACACGATTCTTCGCCTTTCACTTTATCCTACCATTCATAGTAGCAGCCCTTGTAATTGTCCACCTCTTATTCCTCCACGAAACCGGATCTAATAATCCATCAGGAATCTCCTCCGACTCTGATAAAATCCCATTTCACCCCTACTTCACAATCAAAGATATTCTAGAATTAACAGCCCTAATATTACCTAGTACTCTTCACACCAGACCTCCTAGGAGTCCCAGATAACTACACCCCGACTAACCCTCTAAATACCCCACCCCATATCAAACCAGAATGATACTTCCTATTTGCCTACGCAATCTTACGATCCATCCCCAATAAACTAGGAGGCGTCTTAGCCCTAGTATTATCTATCTTAATCCTCGCCATCATCCCAATATTACATACATCCAAACAACGAAGTATAATCTTTCAACCTTTCAGCCAATGCTTATTCTGAATACTAGTAGCCGACTTACTAACACTAACTTGAATTGGAGGCCAACTTGTTGAACACCCATTTATCACTATTGGTCAAGCAGCCTCTATCCTATATTTCCTAACCATTTTAATCCTTATACCCTTAACTAACCTAATCGAAAATAAAATGCTCAAGTGATAAGTCCTCGTAGTATAACTATTACCTTGGCCTTGTAAACCAAAAATGAAGGAAACAACCTCCCTAGGACCTTCACCTCAAGGAAGAGGCTCGCACCCCACCACCAGCCCCCAAAGCTGGTATTCTTCATAAACTATTCCCTGCATACTTATACAACTTAACCATTCTTATATAATATGTCAGTATTAATAAAATTGTACATACCCATATGTATCCCACTACTGTCAATCCTGCACCCCCTGACAATTTCCTACCACTGACAATCCTTTTCTTATAGTATTGTAATAATTGTGCAAGGTCTACTTATGAGTGAGAGCATATGATTTTCAGTTCTTTGTTTCTGTGATAGATCACTCAGTATTATAGACTCTAAGTCCATCCAAGTTGCTGTAAAGTTCATAAATTGTCCTTACTTATGGCTGCATAATATTCCATTGTGTATATGTACCACATTTTAAAAATCTAGTCCTCTTACGATGGGCAGCATGGTTGAGTCCATGTTTTTGCTATTGTGAACAATGCTGCAATAAACATGCATGTTCAGGTATCTTTTTCATAGAGTGATTTGGTTTCCTCTGGGTATATTCCCAGTAGGAGGATTGCAGGGTCATATGGAAGGTCGATTTTTAGACCTTTTAGAAATCGCCAAACTGTTTTCCACAGAAGTTGTACTAGTTTACACTCCCACCAACAGTGTAGAAGTGTTCCCTTATCTCCACATCATCTCCAGCGTCTGTTGTTTTTTGAGTTATTGATGATGGCCATCCTGCCAGAATACTTTCTACTAACTTTGTTCAGAGAGTCAGCAGGCCACTCCAAGATTGTGATGACCAAAGGGTTAGTCCCGTGCTGTGACCCTGCTGTGTGGTAACGATCATGCGATTTTTGTTTGTAACAGATGCATTACATCTTGGAGATATTATCACTCTTCCTTGGGAAATGCTGTTGCATTGACGGGTTGGGGCTTATGCTGTAAGCTATGGCAATATTCACCATTAATATGGGGGTTTAAAATTTAAAATTTCGTGGGGTAGAATTGGTGAAGTGGTATCCTTAAGTAGTCTGTCAATCCCTTGGCTTTTTGAGAATATGGAACACATGAGAGACTAGGTGGGAGGGTGGGGGAGACAGTGTTCTCACTTCCAGGGGAAGATGGAGCAGGCCACAGTGGTTGAAGAAGGAGACCAGAGATGGTTTTGCCCTGAGTACGACTTCTCTGGCTGGGGGTAGGATAAAAGGAAAGCAAGGGGTGGAAGACAATTTTTTGCATTTACTTTGGAGTTTTATCTATGACAACAGGGAATAGGACTTTTTTTTTTCTTTTTTTTAGAATTTGGATTCCTCTGCATCAACAAGGGAAGGACTTGGAAGAAAGAGAGGGAATGCAATGTTACATTCTATGAGCCAGTTTGGGGCATTTTATTTTGTAGGCTTTGTGTTCTTTGGATGATGTAGTTATCATCTGCTGCATATTGTTCAACACTGTCTGGTGAGCTTGGTGGGACAACATAGCTGGGCATTATTCAAGATGGGAAATAGGATAGCAGCGACTTCTTGGCCTGCCGCCTGATGGTGTAGTTGAGGTTCCAGCTATATCTTGGCATGACTGGAAAATTGGAGGGGCTCTTCCGCCAGATAGCTGTGTTAAATGGAGTCCGACGAGCCTCCTGTGTGAACTCGCCCCAATGGGAAAGCGAGCCAGGCACAGTTCATGCGTCCAGAACAAAAGCCTTAGCTGCTGGCGGGCAGTCCTCCTGTTTTCTCCTAGCCCAGTTCCCATTGCACTCATCCATTCATTTAAAACACTTTTTGCTGAGGCATTAATATGGAGCAGTCACTGTGTTGTGTGCATAATTGCAACAGCGAGCCAGGCAGAGACAATGAGTAATCGTATTCTATGGACATTAGGGAGGCTGAGAGCAAAATCTGAGAGAGCTGGTACTCTAAACAGTCTGGCAGACGTGGATGCATAAGTAGTTCATTTCCTCTAAAACCAGGTGTTGAATAGAGAATGGCCTCCCCATCACCCAAAGCGGATCACCAAGGCACCATGGGGAATCTGGGTGTTGGTGGGATTTGTTGGTGAGGCAGGAAAGAGAGATTATATCCAACAAAGTGGACATGTCTGGGCCCAGGAGAACTTAAACGGAGACCGTAGTGCCTCCTGGGCCAATGACAAAGACTGTGATACTCAGCAGAGAACCAGGATGAATAACAAAGGAATACAAGTGATCAGAGTACAATACTTATTTGTGAGTTTCCCTGGGACCACCCAGAGATACTGGAGAGATTTTGCAGGACAGAAATATGTTGGTTTTTTTTGTTGTTGCTAATATGATCTCACACAGACTGCTGAGCTCTGGTGCAATTGAATTACAATAATCATAATGAGAACATCAACAACAAAACTACCCCCTACACCTACTGCCACAACCACCATAACTATTGTCATTATTGAATGTTTGCCAGGGGTCAGAAGCTACGTGCGAAGCTTTAAATATATTATCATGGATATGATAATATATGATATAGTTTTATTATGTGAATTCTTTTAAAAATTTCATTTATTTTATTTTCAATTTTTTTTATTTTAAAGATGTGGGGTACAATTCAGGGTTAGTTATGCAATTGTTCATGATGCAGGCACCCTTGTTGATGAGGTGTGCCCCTCCTTTCCATAGCAGTTTCCCTCAACTCCCAATCCCACCCCCTCCCCTGGCAGTTTCACATTACTGCCAATCCCTTTCTTATAGTATTATGATAATTGTTCAAGGTCCACTTATGAGTGAGAACATATGGTACTCTGTTCTTTGTTTCTGTGATAGATCACTGAGGATGATCGATTCTAAATCCATCCAAGTTGCTGCAAAGTCCATATGTTTGTCCTTCTTTATAGCTGCATAATGTTCCATTGTGTATATGTACCACATTTTTAATCCAGTCCAGCTTCGATGGGCAGCATGGTTGGTTCCATGTTTTTGCTATTATGAATAGAGCTGCAACAAACATGCATGTGCAGGTATCTTTTGGTAGAATGATTTGAATTCCCCTGGATATATTCCCAATAGGGAAATTACTAGGTCATATGGAAGGTCAATGTCTAGTTCTTTCAGAAATCACCACACTGTCTTCCAAAGAGGTTGCACTAGTTTGCATTCCCACCAGGAGTGTAGAAGCGTTCCTTTTTCTCCGTATTATGAGAATTCTTAGAAGGTTACAAAGGACTTCTTCTTTGGGCCAAGATGGAGTAACAGGAAACAGATTTATCCTCCTATCTGAAACAACAACGACAACAACAAAAATGGACAAAATGTATGACATGATGGTTTTAATAGTATTTAATCGATAGATATCAAGCAACAATGGGAAGTGATAGCTGAAAGATGAGAAACCAGCAAGGTGAGCCTATGATTCCCTCCAGAGTGCAGAGAAGGGTAATCTGAGTAGAACCCAGCAGACAACCGGAGTTAGAGAGATTGAGAGTCTGGGAGACGGGGGCAATTAGAGTCTGTGGGACAGAGTACCAACAAAGAGAGATCTGCACAGAGAAATAAATCCAGAGACCTGCAGAGGGGCTGTCTTCAGCTACTAAACTGAGTACATGAGAATGAAGGCAAAAGTTAAGTCCAGGAAAGGAACCACCCAAAGAAATTAGAGGTAACATTGCCCAGTGCTCACATATGTCTGGGAATATGCCTGTTTCCTGCAGTCAGACTGGGAAATACCATGATTTAAAAGGTGTTGGTTAGAGATTTCAGAAGAAACTTTTCTTAATAGAAAGATAATTAGCCCTAGTCCGCCATGGTCCCACTTATCAGATCTTTAAAATGACGTGTTTTACAATTTCTAAGTAACAACTTCATCATCAAATAAATCTCAAGAATATTTATAGGATTACAAAAATATTCGGTGCCCAACAGGGCAAAATGACAATGCTGGTCGTGCAATAAAAAATTATCAGACTTGCAAAGAAGCAGAAAATGCAAACCATAATGAGGAGGAAAAAAAAGTCAACTGAAACCAGCTCAGAGAAGGGCATTCAAAGAGTTATGATAAATGTATTTCATATGTTCTGAAACTTAAGTAGAGACATAGAAGACATTAACAAGATCAACATTGAGCTAATGATAAAAACTACTATGTGAGAGAGGAAAAATACTCTAGGTTGGAATTAGGGGCAAGTGAGACAGTGCAGTGCAAAAGATCTAGAAGTGATCTAAGACAAAACAGAGACTATAGAAAAACAACATTACTGGTGCACACTACAGTGTGGTGAATCCCAAAATAACTATGTCAAATGAAAGAACTCACGCACACAAGCACATACAGTATGGTTCCACTCATAAAGTTCTGGAAAATGCAAAATAATCTAGAATAATAGAAAGCAGGTCAAAGGTCGCCTGTGAATGGAGAGGGCAGGAAGGGGAGAGGAGAGATTGCAAAGTGGGGACTTTTGGAAGTAATGTGCATGTTCACTGCCTTATTTTTGGGTGATAGCTTCATGGGTGTATACACATGTCAAAACTTAATAAATTGCACACTTTAAGTACTTGAAGTTTATTTATTGTATGTTAAGATACCTCAATAAAGCTGTAATTTTTTTAAAAAAAGCATTAGAAGGTATTATTCATGCTTTATAATTAAGAAACTACATCGATATCTTGGGAAGTTAAGTCTCTTGCTTAGACACTTCCCTGATAAGTTTATGAGAGAGTGACCCAGGATACCTCATTCTGTATGCCTTTCAGTGACATCAGAAGCAAATCAAAGCTAATATTTCTTGAGCATGCTTTTTGAGAGGGTTGCATTTTTAAAAACTCTACAATAAACGGCAAGCATTTGTGGATGGCCCCTCTCTAATATATACAGTACTTATTACCACTTGACATTTTAACTGCTAGATGTCAGTCTTCCCACCCCTTCCTGGCCAATAGATAGTGAGCTCACTGGAGCAGGAATTTTGTTTAGCATACAATTTGTAATGAATATCTCTTACATAACCCTCTGTACCTCTTTCTTTCTTGTTCCAGCTGGTTCTTTGGTGACCAAATATATGCCAACTCCAGTGGTTTTACAGAGAGGTAACCCGATAGTGCCTCTTGGGCTCATGCTTCAGTGTTTTATTATTGGTGCAGTTACAAGACCTCCTTCAAGGAATATGTCACTTGGAAGTGTTCCTTCATGGGGTGAGCATTTTCTAACGAGAGAGGGGATCCAAGGGTAAATTCTCCCTCCTTTCGCCTCCTGACAGGTGGACTTTATTTCTCAGGAATGGCACCGCAGGATTAAATAATTAGGTTTGCCCCCGCCCCGACTTCCCAGTTTTATTTTTCTTATACTGTGAGCGACTGTATCCCATAGCAGGGCAATACCGCTCTACTCATGCTATGTTGACATCTGGTCTTTGTTGAAAGCAGACCCCTCGATGACATTTTGGAGCTGTGTTATCCACACGTCAGCTGAGAGGAAGACTCTCCATGCCAAGTGGGATGCTGATGACTTCTGAGTGGCAGAAGCACTATTATCACTAGAGTTTTCACCGAGGTTAACCTTGGATGAAGTGAAGAAAGAAAGTGAGGTGTTACGCTACATAGCGGCTATGGCTCTTGAACAGTATGGGGACAATGAAAATGATAGGAGATGCAGGGTGGGCTGAGCTTTCAAAACTTCATTAGAGCCTTAAGAATGACCATCTCAGAACAGCAAACTGCCAAGTTATGTTGTGGGAACCAGAAATGTCTGCAGAAGATTTTAAGGAGATGCTCATCTCTGCAACCACAGGGCGAACTGCCAGCATCTCATTTTAAGAGCATTGGAACCGCATGCCATTCACAATAGCAAAAACATGGAACCAACCGTGCTGCCTATCGAAACTGGACTGTATAAAAAAATGTGGTAAATATATACGATGGACTATTATGCAGCCATAAAGAAGGACAAACATACGACTTCGCTGCAACTTGGATGAATTTAAAGTCTCTCATTCTCAGTGATCTAGCACAGAAACAAAGAACAGTACCACATGTTCTCACTCATAAGCAGACCCTGAAAATTTACTATAATACTCTAAGAAAGGGATTGTCAGCAGCAGGATGCTGCCAGGGTGAGGACGGGGGACACAAAACATCAATAAGGGTAACTGATCTCAAACCAAGCAAAGTGGGGACCAGCGGGAGGCCCAGACTTTACTTATACAATGACCACTTGTATACCTGATCCTGAATGGTACCCCATATCTTTTAAAAAAAAAATAAAAAAATTTTAAAAAGAGCGCTGGAGCTGCAAAGGAGACAGAATGTGCAGCTAGGCAGTTCTCCTGTGTCAGCCATGTCTTGAACAGGAAAACAGTGAAATCCTGAGACTTTAGGGAAGGTGATTTGGGAATAGGAGCCAGAGGATCTTGAATTCCCAGATTCTTTTGAACTTTCCAGAATGACAAAAGATCCCCATCCCTTTGTCCGAGGAGAGCAGCCTTGACTTCCTGAAGATTGCAGAGTGATCTTGCCTGAGGTAGGCACCTCATGAGGCTCTTGTGCTTTTTTTTTAATTTTTAATTTTAAAATCGTGGGGTACAATTCAGGGTTAGGTATACAAATATTCATTGTGCAGATACCCTTGTTGATGAGGCGTGCCCCCTCTTCCCCAGGCAATCCCACCTCCCCATGGCCCCATGCCCCTGCAGTTTCACGCTACTGTCAATCCTTTTCTTATAGTATTACGAAAGTTGATCCCCCTACGGGGAATAGACCTGGAAGAACTCAAATCACTCTATAAAAAAGATACCTGCACATGCATGTTTATCGCAGCATTGTTCACAATAGCAAGATCCTGGAACCAACCGTGCTGTCCATCAAAAGAGGACTGGATTAAAAAAAAGTGATACATATACCCAATGGAATATTATGTGGCCATAAAGAGGCTCTTGTTCTTAAAAAGATTTTTCTTTCATTCCCTCTCAGTCCAATGACAAAGGCCAAAGGTCAACACGGCCTGAGTAGAGAGACACAGCCCTCTATGGGATAAAATAGCTCACAGTAGGAAAAAAAATACAGGACCTGTTTAATACACATCAAAGGGACTAGCACATATATGTTCATGAATCCTATCAGTGTTGAACCAGAGGCATATAAGACAAGATAGGAGAGAGTTTATTGTTGGGGTGGGTGTCCATGAATTAGAATTCAGTGATTCGACGGGGCCACTTAAACTTGAAGTTGGTCCTAATAGTTTGCTGGAATGACTACATACAGTTCACAGTGATTTTCAAAGTGTGGTTCCAGACCCGCAGAATCAGCATCGACACTTGGGGCCATGCAAATTCTCTGCTGACTCAGAAATTCTTGAGTGAACCCCAGCAATCTATGTTTCAATAAATTCTCTTGGTGACCCCCTAAAGTTTGAAAACGACTGGCCTATAGTTAGAAGCTAGAATTTCTTTGGCACAGTATTTAAGGACTTAAGGAAAGAGTGAAGGAACCCAGAGAGATGGGACTGTTAGAATGACATATAATGATGTGTGGCGATACACTCTCTGGGAATGTTTCTTTGGGGGTCCCCTGGGTGAATCCCTTCACTTAGGCAATAAGGAGGGCACAGGTAAAGGTGCACAGGGATATTTTAAGAAACTTGGTGGTGACTCCCCTTCACAGGATGAGATTAATTACGAAAGGTGCTGCCGTGAACCTAGGCTCCCTAATGCCAATGCAATAATGGGATTATAGGATAATGGGGGCAGGTGGCACCATTAGGGTCAGAGGCACGGTGGTGTCATTATTATAGTAGGGAGTATAGCTGAAGTGGCAGTTGGGGTGCATTGACTTACAGGGGTTTGTGGAAATGACTGGCAGGATCATGGAAATGGTGGGAGATGTGTGGTGATAGACGGACAGTTGATTAAAATGTTGTTCCACTTGCAAAACAAAACAGCAAAGCTCATTTCTGCTGACCCAATGGAAAACTGCAGTCCTTTACCTTGTTCCAGTTCACAGTCTCAGAGTCCACTCTGTGAATAGAACGCCACATCCACTCAGTAAAGACCTTATGGCGTAGCTACATGGACACATGCTAAGTATTCCATAGACCCTTCTTCTTGGTGACTGGTGGACATTTGCCAGGCTAACTGTGTGCTGAGAAAAAGGGAATACCTAGATTTGGGGGGACTATTACTCAGGGAGCTGAACTGACACTGATGCCAGGGAACCAATGCACCATCGTGGTATTTATTTATTTACATTTATTTTATTTTAAAGAAGTGGGGTGCAATCGAGGACAAGTGGTCATCATACAGGGAAAGTTTGGTCCCTACTTTGCCTGGTTTGAGACCCGGTACCCTTATTAATACTAGGTGCAACCTCCCAGAAGTTTCCAGCAACTGCCAATCCCTTTCTTATGGTATTATGGTAAATGTTCAGGGTCTGCTTATGAGTGAGAAAATGTGGTACTCAGTTCTTTGTTTCTGTGATAGATCACTCAGTATTGTAGACTCTAAATCCCTCCAAGTTGCTGCAAAGTCCATATGTTTGTCCTTATTTACAACTGCATAATATTCCATTGTGTATATATATCACTTTTTTTTTTATCCAGTCCAGTTTCAGTGGGCAGCACGGTTGTTCCCAAGCTTTTGTGATTGTAAATAGTGCCTCAATAGACATGAGTGTTCAGGTATCTTTTTTGTAGGGTGACTTAAGTTCCTCCAGGCATTTTCTGAGAAGGGGCATTGCTGGGTCGTATGGAAGGCCGACTGCTAGTTCTTTTAGGAATCGCCACACTGTTTCCCATAGAGGTTGAACTCGTTTGCATTCCCACCAACAGTGTAGAAGCACTCCCTTTTCTCCACATCCTGCCAGCAACCATCATGGTTTTGAACTTAGAACGTGCTCCCCGCAGTTCCCTCTAATCAGTCTCAGCTTCCTTGCAGTGAGCTCTCTTCTCCATGCCCTGGTCCGTATCCCCCAAGATTATTACAAAAAAAGAGCGATGCACAACTTCTGCTAGCTTATTTTTTTTCCTAATGCCTCGTCTGAAAAGAGTCTAACGTGTTTATTGAGTTATCTGCCTTATCTTACTTAGGCGGGTCAGAGTTGAGCAATGTTCTCAAAGGCTCTCTTTGGCTGGGTTGGAATCAAAGGCTTTCTTTGGCTGGGTTGGGTTGGCCAACGCAATGCCATCTCATTCTCAATATTAAACTTAAATGTGACTTCCGCTCCTCTTTTTTTTTCTTCAGGATAGAACATTGTAATTATCCAGTCTCTGCTATTCTTTCCATCTAGCGGTTCCTCTAGGTTAGGGAAAGAAAGCCACCCAATCAACAGGCTGTCTAGATGGCCTGATTCTACACCCATGGCCCAGGCCATTAGGAAAGGGAACACTCGGTTTTGCCAGCTTCTGGCTTCTTCCATATAGTGGTGAGGACTGGTTGGCAGAAAGCCAAAGTAATATGGCTATGCCCATGATTACCCATACCTAACTCACCAGGACTAGCCAGTGAAGTGTCGGGTCCCCAGATCCCCAGCAACTCCCAATCAGGCACTCTTGGATTTGCAAACATCCACAAAACCCAACCCCTCCCCACCACGGTCTCTCTCTCGGCCCTGCCCAGTTTTCATGTCATCACAACATGGAGGCGGGTGTTTGCTGTCCTCAGCACTCCAGCAGGGATGCCTCAGGCTGGTTCTCTTTGAGATGTGTGCAGACTGGAATGGGCTTCTGTGATCTAGAAAGCCCCTTCCCACGGCCGCTCTCTCACCTCGGTCGATGTTAAACCAACCTGTGTTGTATTCTTCTGTCATCGTGCTTTTTATTCCGTGGCAGAGTCTTGTTTTTTTGGTTTATGTCTACTTATAGCTGAAGTACCTTTAGACATAATTTATATTCCCTTTTATTTCCCATCGGTGAAAGTATGACAAAGGAAAAGCCAGACCTGCGTAGGCAGACCCACTGTGCATTTCTGCATCTTCCAAGTTTGGATAATCACAAGTAGAATTTTTAGAGGTCTTCTATAAACAGTTGGAACCAAGGATCTACAAGGCACACAGAAGAACAGTGCAGACTCCTCCCTCTGCAGACTTTGACCGATTTTCCTGGTTAAATGCGAAAATATACGTATTGATTGAGCATCTCTTGAGGATTCAGGACAGCAAGGTCAAGGGTATGATTTTTAACCCCACAGGATACCATAGTCTAATTAGGAAGGGACTGAGAGATATAGAAAAATAGAAAAATAATACAACCCTGTATAATGCACCCAGTGGAGGAGGGGGGTGCGGATGAAGATATCTCTGAGGCAGTGATGCTTGAGCCAGATTCTGCAGACAGATAACATGGGAAAGTGAACTGCTAGCAGGAAGAATGGGATATGACAGCCCCAGGCAACAGCATGGCGTCTTCTGAAAAACACAGGTAGATGGTTTTGCTGGGATTTGAAATATCAGTGGGAGGAGGGAAAGGAAATGAAGTTGGAGAAATAGGCACGGCCGCCACAGGACTTGTATTCCTAGGAGCACAGACTTCGTTCTCCAGGCCAGTGGGTTTCAGAATGTGGTCCCTGAACAGCAGCATCAGTATCACGTGAGAACTTGTTAGAAATGTGGATTCTCAGCCCCCACCCCAGCAACCGAGTGACGAACTCTGGGGCTGTGACTGGAAATCTTAAATGTAACAAGCTCTCCACGTGACACTGAGGCATAGAGACGTTAGAACGTCTACTCTAGGAGATGAGGAGCCATAGTAGATTCCGAGCATCGGGGAGCTGGTACTTTAACAAGATCTCTCTTCTAGCAATGTGGAAGCAGGATAGGAAAGGGCAAGCCAGGATAGATCCCCATTTGGGGACTACACCAACAGTCCAGAAATGCTGATGATTCTAGTAAGGAGGAAGTGGAGGAACTGGAGAGAGGAGGAGGAGGAGATCAGAGGCGAAAAGGGCAGAGTTAGAAACTGGCTGGATCTGGGAGGTGAGGAAATGTATCTGGGCCAAGGCACTTTTGCTGCTGTGACTGAGGTTACAGTAAAATGGCCCGGTACGGTCAGGCCTGCTGACTGTGAGAGTCATCCTCCAGGGCACCTTTGCCTACAGAGCTGCTCGCTAGCTATGTCTTTCTTTTGACCTTCATGGTGAAGAAGCAAGAGCTCCTTCTGAGCCATTAGAACAACGTGAGGATGGTTGATTATGTGACACAGAGAAAACGTCTCCAGACCAGTCTTGTTCATGACAAGATTGGCATTTCCCTTCTGGCTTCCACATATTTTGAATCTCCCCGGTACCCACATGTGTATGTAATACTTGGTGGGGTGAGATGATTTATGACATTATTAGTACTTCATTTGGACTTCAACAAATGCTACGGATATGAAAGTATGAAACCATTCTGGTGGGGGTATAGGTTGCTTCCAGACTTAAATGTCTCTTGCAGAAATGTTCTATAATTCAGGTTATAAGCCACAGAGTATAGTTGTGCCTTTCTATTGTCCTGGAATGAGGCATCTAAGAGTCATATTAACAGACTGTTATATTTCCTTCAAATGTCCTCTTATAGGTTGAACTATGCCCCCCCCAAGATATATCCAATGAATGTGACCTTGCTTGAAAATGGAGTCTTTGCAAATGTAAGCAAGTGAAAACGAGGTGATGCTTGATGGAGGTCAACCCTAATCCCATAACTATTGTCTTTATAAGAACAGGGAAATCTGGACACAGTCACGGATGCAGGGAGAAAATCACGTGTCTATGGAATCAGAGATTGCAATGATGCATTTATAAGCCAAGGAGCGCCTAGGATTATAATCACTGGAAGTTAGGAAGAAGGAAGGAAGGATTCTTCCCTAGAGGCCTCGGAGAGAGCCTGGCCAACACCTTGGTTTTGGACATCTGCCTCCAGAACTGGAAGACAATACATTTCTGCCGTTTTAAGCCACCAAGTTTGTGGTCATGTCTTACCACAGCCCAAGAAGCGGATACATGCCCCAAGCCTTTAACAGGTTTAAGATCTATAATGCTAGCTGGACTCGGTGGCTCAGCCTGTAATCCCACACCTTTGGGAGGCTGAGGTGAGTGGATTGCCTGAGCCCGTGAGTTCGAGACCCGCCAGGGCAACTTGGCAAGACCTCGTCTCTACAATAAATCAAAAATTAGCTGGGCATGGTAGCGTGCGCCTGTAGTTCCAGCTACTGGAAGGCTGAGGCGGAAGGACCGCTGGAGCCCAGCAGGTCGAGGCTGCGGTGGCCGGGGGCGGCCACTGCACTCCAGTCTGGGCGACTGAGTGAGACTCCAACTCAAAAAAAAAAAAACAAAAAAAAAACCCTAAAACCAAAAAAGAAGATCTATAATTCTAACCCCCAAATAGCAATGCAATGGCAACAACAACAAAAACCAATGACGATTTAAAACTTACACAAGACAGATTTTGAGATCAGGGGAGTTAGGAAAATGGAAGAAGAGCCTCCTGTGTGTGTAAAATAGGGAGAAAATGGATAATGTTCTTTTTATCAAACTGCCTGAAAGTGCAATAACTGCCTTCTAAGATGGAAGGGAAAATTCTCTATAACTTTCAGGGAAAATAAGGACAGCCAGATAGCCCTCCAGTTCCGTGACAGCCTATCACCAAATGAGAGATGGTGAATAATAGAAAAGACAGCAATGATATAAAACGGGCCCAGCCATGGAGCATTGCTGGATTAACTCCAGCAGCATTTGTGTACGTTGTCATGTCAATAAAATTACTGAAATTGAAACCTGAAATTGAACAGAGTGTGAAAGAAAGAAGATATTACTCAAGGGACCTAGGCAGTAAATATTCACATTAAGGGGAGGTGATATCATGGAAAGTTTCTGCGGTTTGTGATGCCATTGAAGTCCAAACAAAGAGGGTATAATTTCATTGTTTCCCTCTGTGGCATTTTTTGCAGAATGAAGCACTTGGTTGTAATAAAATTGGGCTCCTGAGAAGTGAAATCAAAGTTCAGAGATGCATCAGTAGGTTGGAGTGCATATGCATTTGTTCACAAGCCTTGTGGGACTGCTTTCTCTTGATGGGAGCTGGGAGCTTGCTTTGTTCACCAGCAGGAATTTGATGTGACGAATGGACTCTGGGTTTCTCATTCTTGGACAAGGGAGAAAGCCGAGCCTGAACACGACGGAGGCCAGCTTGGCAGGATAGCTGGAAAGCCCCTCTCCTTTTGACCCTCTGCATAGTCCATGGGACCCTCACTACGTGCCCTCCACACAGCCTCTCTTTTCTTCTGACATCTTAGGCCAAGGTCGGGGGCACTATTCCCACGGTGAGTCCGAGAACCTCTCTAGGCTGGTTGTTGCCTTTTTCTAGTCAAGAAAGCCTGTCTGCCAGCTGTTTTCATCCCCAGCCATCCGAATGCTCATCTGGAAGTCTGACTCTCCCACACCCCATGTGGCAGGGCATTGAGTGTTCTGCTGCTGATCTGTTCATAGTGAGCTTCTGACTCAAATGTGCGGACACGTTTTCCACGACTGCCTAACCACTGCCAGTGTTTACTTTTGGGGCTTATTTTGTATTGAAAGAATTTGCAGCCTGCTTTAAGTTTCCATGTTCTTATAAAAACAAATCAAAAGGAAACAAAACATAGCATCAATTCCATCATTGGCTGCATCTCTAAAAGGCCCAGCATTGTTAAACTGGTGACAGTTTGTCTTTCCTGGGGATGTTATTAATATGCTGAGCTCAAGATAATTTGACTGAATTTTTACAAAGCAGTGGGAGGCAGTTCCTATTATGATGCTTATTTTACAAATGGATACTGCACCTTAGAGATGTTAAAAAATAAATTGACCAAGTTGACAGTTAAAATTGGAATCTAGGTGTGTATCGCTCCCAAACCAGGTGGTGGAGAGTACCACCCTGCTACCTTGCTACTCGTGAACTATGGTGTTCGGGGAAGCACAGAATGTCAGAGTTGGGTGGCCGTTTCAGTCTTTTTAGGTTGCTATAGCAGAATACAGCACACTGACTAGCGTATAGACAACAGAAATCTATTTCGTATGGTTCTGGAGTCTGGGAGCTCAAGATCAAGGTGCCGGCAGATTTGGGGTCTCATGAGGAGCTGTTTCCTAGCTCACAGATGACACCTTCTTGCTGTTACCTGACATGGTGAAATGGGCAAGGAAGATTTCTGGGACCTCTTTAATAAGGAAACTGAAATCATTCATGAGGACTTCACCCACATAAAGTAACTAGGCACCCTTTCTCAATACCACCATCTTGGGGGTGAGGATTTGAACAACTGAGTTTTGGGAAGACATAAACATTCAGACAATAACAGTGACCTTAGTGATCATCCCAACAACTCTCCAGCTGATGTATAAATCTCGTCTACAGCACTGCTGAGCAGTGGTTGCCTAGATTCTGTCTGTTCATCTTGAGTGCTGGAAATGCACCACGTCTTTGGATCACCCATGCTATATTTTGGGTCATATCTAAGCACAAAAAAAATTTGTTGTTATGATTTGAATTTTACCCATATGTAACCTCCACCTATTTATTCCAGCTCCCTACGCTTTGGCAGACTGTGGAGCATTTAAGGACAGGTGTTGCCTCTCAATTAATCTTTATTTTTAATCCAGTCTTTGAAAAAGACCTCATCTATGATGGTTTCCAGAAATTTTGTTTTTCTTGGAGCATACCATAGTTTAAGTCCTTTTGTAAGTAGGGAAAACAGACTTTGAACACAATATTCCAGGTGTGGTTTGACCAGAAAATAGCATGGTTTACCACCCTCAGAAAGCAGCCTGGTATTGACTAAGTTTCACATGAGATGAACTTGGACTCTGCTCTGAGTTACAATCTGAGATGACTCAGGAGTACCTTTACACTATCAATGAACAGAGCAATTTTATGAGCACAGGCCATGGCAAAAATGCTCAATCCTTTGTGTATTCCATTGACCTACCTTTATAAAGACACAAACACAGTCCTTGGTTTAAACTGAACTCATTAATTCCAACTCCCCAATTGGTGTTATAAACGTTGCTGTCTAGATACCTTTCCCATGAGTGGCTGCCAGAGACTGTCATATAAATCTATTGATAAAACAATCTTATCAGTTCCAATCTATTGGTTAAGGAAAACATTCTAGGTATAGTATATGCATTTTGGATATAATCTGTAGTTTTCTATAAATCATCCAGTTCAGGAGCAAGAACTATTGAGAAGCCTAGAAACTTGCAAGAAATATATTTCCTTCAATTCAGCATCTCCTTAATCTTCTTCCAAATTGCAACTAACCCTTTCCTCTGAATCAACAGGGCAGTATCTCTTCAGTCACTGTCTCCTCTCTCTCTATGCTGGTTCTAGCTGGATAATGTCTACCCAGATTTTTCTAAAGCACCTCTGTGAATTTTGGAAAAACATACCAGGTTTCTTTTTGGTTAAGATATGGTTGTAGTCCATATTCAAATAACAAAGAAGAAGCCCTAATTACACATTTATTTGCCAAGCTCTCTTTCTTTCTCTCAATCTCAAACAATGACAGCCTTCAAAAGCTCTATAAAGTGGATAAAATTGTGCACACTTCTTATAGCACAAGTGAGAAACTGAGGCTAAGAGAGGTAGGGTGACATGCCAAGGCAAGGAATTGACAGTGATAGACTTCAAAATCTTGTAAACTCATTCTGGTTGCAGCTCATTTCACCACCCCTAGACTTGCTGAACTGTTCCAAATTGTAGTCCTCTAAGGCAGTTTGAAAGAATGCCAATCATTTTCTCCTCACAGGCAGGGTTTCCCCAACAGAATGATCCTATTGTGATATCCATGAACTAATTTCAGGATTCATCTTAAAGTTAATCAAGGAGGACTAACCCAAAATTATTCATGCCACTGCAATTACTTTATCTAAATGAGATATGCTACTTTGGCTTGACTTTTCTCACTAGATCAAATCAAATGAATGATTTTTTAAAAAGAATCCAAAAGTGTTTTTTTCCTTAGAAAACAGGATAAAGCAAAGTAAAAGACTTCACTGAGTTACAGAAAGATATTTTGTTAATCAATCCTCATGAATACGAATCTTTTGGGTTCAAGATTTAAAGGTAGAGGCAGAATGGAGGAAAGCATGGCTACTGCATTGAACTGTGCTGCAAACTAGCAATATCCAAAGAGTTTGTGGTGGAAGATGTGTCCAAATGCCACAGAAGACAGAAAATCTCTATATCTTAAGGATTCCTTTAGAATTTAGAGTCTAAGTCAGGGGTTCCCAACCAAAACCAGACAGGTAATATCAGTGTATAATAGAACTGGGGATATGTTTTTTTCAATGTTTTTTTTGGGGGGGGGGAGTATTTTTTCAATTTTTTAAATGTTTGTGGTAAAATACACATAACAAAATGTGCCACTTAACCATTTTTAAGTGTACACTTCAGTGGCATTAAACGCATTTGTAATATTGAGCAACCATCACCACCAACCATCTCCATAATTCTTTTCATCATATAAAACTCAAACCTTATGCCCATTAAACAATAACTCATTATTTCCCTTTTCCCACACCCCTTGACAACCACCATTCCACTTTCTTTCTCTATGATTGTGACTATTCTAAGTACCTTGTATAAATAAAGTCATATTTGTCTCTTTGTGATTGGTGTATTTCACTTAACATAATGTTCTCAAGATTCATTCATGTGGCAGCATGCTGCAGAATTTCCTTCCATTATAAGGCTGACTAAAATTCCATTTGGTGTATGTAATTATATGGAATTACACACATTTTATTATATATAGATCACATTTTGTTTATCCATTTGTCTGTTGATGAATGCTTGTGTTGCTTCCATATTTTAGATTTTTCTGAATAATGCTGCTATGAGGATGGGTGTACAATTATTTCAAGACCCTGTCTGCAATTATTTGGGGGATATACAAGAAGTAGACTTGCTAGACCATATGAGAACATAAGGAACATAAGGATGAACATAGGCTTAGAGAGAATCATAGTATACTCTTTGACCAAAGGCGTTGAAAAAAAGCTGAGCATTTGACTGGGCAAACAAACAAGACTCCAGTCCAGAGATGGTTCCTAGAGTTTTAATAAATGACCCCTAGGATCTAATGACACACTCTTTTGCTACTTAGTGATCAAGACTTTACATGGAACAGGGTTTAACTCCTCCTATTGGCACCGGTTTCAGATTTTTTCAGTTCTGGAGGGCTGAGAGGACTGTTCAGCATGAAAACATGCTAAAGAAGAAGTAAATGTATTCAGGAAAGCAGAAAAGATCCAGTCACAATACAGCCCATGTGGGAAGGTGATAAAAATGAAGAAATACCCTCACTTTAAAAGATTCCTAGACATCCCTAATCTTGGAGCCTTTTGGGGTGCCCTCATCGATGAAAATGGTTCAACTGTTTCTCTTATGATCAGTGGAAGCCAGCGTCTTATTTTATTTCTTCTTTTCTTTAAACATTTTTATTATGGGAAAATTCCAAACTTACAGAGATAGATAGAGAGAAAGAGAGAGAGAGAGAGAGAGAGAGAGAGAGAGAGAGAGAGAGAGAGAGAGAGAATGATGAACCGCTAGTTATCTATCACCTAGCTCCAACAATTGTGAGCTCACAATCTTGTTTTCTCTACATTCCCATTTACTGACTATCCCCCCACCAATTATTTTGAAGTAAATTCCAGTCATCATGACAGTTTATCTGTAAATATTTCAATATGTATCGATGAAAGTTAGGAATTTTTTTTGAAAAACCTAACCACGATGCTATTCGTTGTTACAACAGCAACAAAAATTCCTTAATATCATCAAATGTCTACTTAGTGTTGACATTTCCTTGATTGTCTCATTCTTTTTATTTTGTACAGTTTGTTTCAATCCAGATACGAATAAGGTCCACATACTGGAATTGCTGATATCTACCCTAAGTCTCTTTTAACCTAAATGTTCCCTTTCCATTTACCATTCTCTCTCTTTTGTCTTTATAATTTAGTTGCTAAAGAAACTTGATTGTTTATCCTAAAGGGCTTTCCACTGTCTGAATTTTGCTAATTGGATCCCTTGGTGTCATTTAATGAGTTCCTCTGTTCCTTCAAATTTCTTGTTAGAACTAAGGTCTTGATTAGATTCAGGTTTTATTTATATACTTACTTATTGGCAAAACCACTTCATTGGTGGAATTGTGTATTTTCATCAGGAGATCTACGATGTCCAGGTGTCTCTCATGTTGTTAGCAGCATCAGTGATCATTGCCTAGACCCATCAACTTATTTGTAGTTGCCAAATACTGATTTTCGAATTCCCTCATTTCTTCTTCACTTAGTATTATCTGTATAATAATATGAAGAAAACTTTCACCATTAATTTGGCTACTTTTGGGTATACCTCTTGTTGGAAAGGAAAGATAATTATTTGACACTTTCCTTACATTTTCCAGTTCTCAGAATAATAAATTAGCTTCCCAATTTTCCATCGATTACTACTGAATTTCTTCTTTACTGTTGTTATTTCCTTAGTCTTATTATGGGCTTATGAATACAGACCTTTGATATAATGTCCATTCATTTAAATTTATCCCTATCAATGAGAAAATGGTTCCAATTTTGAATACTGGAAGTCTTTTCATTTTGGATCCTGAGTGCTTTTGACCCTAGTCATTGTTTATTATCTCACTGATTTTTAATATAAGATGTTTCAGGCTTGCCTTATTCATTTCCTATTTCAGAACTGGAATAAGCCTTCTCTTTAAGGAGTGTCTTTTTGGGGGAGAAATATTTAGCCACCATAGTGCAAATACTAGGGGTGCTCATTGCTACTGGGTTGATCATTATTTCTAGCCTTTTCAGCCGACAGAACCAGGAAATATTTACATTGCCAAAATAAAATAAAATAAAATAAAATAAAATAAAATAAAATAAACCTTTACTGGTACTTCCAATTCAAATTCAGGATTATGGGATTTTTATTAACCTCATTGATCTTATGCCTGTAACCTCTTCTCTTATACTAAAAATTCCAATTCTCAAAAATGCCATCATAAGTATTTATTTTACCTTATAATACCCACCAAACAATCTCAGAATAGCCAAACTAATAATGCAAACAATATGATAATAGAAACACGCATTCTATAATATTTTTATATTAATGATAATAGAAACACACAGTTTATAATATTTCGCAGTCTTATCTTAAAGTTTATCTTATGATGTAAGGTTGACTGATAAGTTTTAAAATATCCTGGATACCTAACCCGAGTTAGTTACCTAAAATATCCTGGATACCAAACCTAAGCTGGTAGCATAACTGCACATAGTTATTCTATGTGCACTATTCCAATAGTTCTTTTATGTGCAGTTGTGCTACTAACTTAGGTTCATTTACTTCACTTTGCTTTATATCTTATGGAGAATTTTTAGAAATTTTAATTTTGATTTATACCAGTATGTTAGCTAGTTCAGGCTGCTATAACAAAGTACCTTACACTGGGTAACTCCTAAATTTATTTCTCACAGAAGTTCAAGATTACAATGCCAGCCTTGACAAGTCTGGTGAGGGCCCGCTTCCAGATTGTAGGCTGTTGTCTACTAATTGTGTCATCACTTGTCAGCAAGGCAAGTGGACTCACTAAGGTCTCTTTCAGAAGAGCAGTAATCTCATTCTTCCAGGCTTTACGCTCATGACCCATGAAGACCTATCTACCAAAGGCCTCAATGCCTAATACTATCACATTCATTAATGGTTAGGATTTCAACAGTTAAATTTCAGGACACAAGCATTCAGTCCATAACAAATAGCATATCTTCTTTATATTAAAGATTATCTGGGCCAGGCACAGTGGTTCACACCAAAAACCCTGCATTTTGGGAGACCAAAGCATGAGTATCATTTGAGCCCAGGAGTTCAAGCCTTCAAGGCTGTTGAGACTGTATTAGTGCACTCCAGCCTGGGGTGCAGAGTGAGACCCTGTCTCAATAAACAAACAAACAAACAAACAAACAAACAGTATCTGGAAGCTAGTGTTTCTCCTAATCAGGTTTTAGTTTAATATTTTGCTGTCCTAAATTCTAAATTTTTGCTCTGTATCTTGCCTGCTTTGCCCACCTACTTTTCCACACTTCTTTTCTTCTAGCTGAAGACATTCCCAATTTCTTAAATCTACCCCCAAGTTACCACAAACATACTTTATGTACACAGGAGACTTTTTCCTAAGGATTGACTGTGGGTAATGGGTAGAGTTTAAAGGCCATCACTTAAATTTGAGTATGAGGCATTATACTCTAAAATTGGCCACAGTCCTTGGTAGGCCTGGCCTGCTGCCATTTTTCTTCCTCCTGAGACATCAGTTCCATTTTCTAGCTCCCAAGTCACAAACTACACACTCCCAGTTATTCATTTCTTTTTTCCCCAGAAGAAATAGCTTTATTGGGATTGACATCTGGAGAAAGAAAGTACTACCTGATATATCATAATGACTCGAGGAATGCAGATAGGGCAAACATATCATTGCTAGACAAATGGACTCCATTTCCCAGCAGACTCTGCAGTAAGTCAAGACAGTATAAGGCTCTGCTGGGAAAATAGTTTCTTTACTACCACTTCAAAACTGGTGTAATGTTCTTAATGTGCCTTCTTTACATCATCCACTATTGCAAATAAAATGAAATATCACATTGTATTCATCTTAAGTTCATCTTTTGTGTTTAGCTCAAAGTGTTCTCCATTTCCCAAAGATAACATCCTTCTGAAATTGGGGCTACAAGGACAACTGAGAAATGAGAGGATAATCTTACGGGCTCACAACGGCCTTTTCCCATTTCTCCTTATCATTTAGGATCAAGTAATAGAGAGAGGTTCAGGGCTCTCTCAGCAATAGAGTTACTTCCCCCACACAATAGCACAATAAGGCATCAAAGGTGGGAGACTTTGGCCATTGCTTTGCTAAGCTCTGCTCTGGCCATGTGGCTCTTTGAGCTATGGCTGCCATGTCTTCCTAAGCTTTGGCCCCTTCCCATCCCTTGGGGAGGTAAATCTCCTCACTCTCTCTAATTTACTTGCTAAATAAACTATATTTTCCAATCTAAAAAAAGGGTGGGAGACAAGCAAGATTTGCAGGCAGGAAAGCACAGCCCCATAACGGGTTAGAAAGCTTGCAGACACCCAAGTTTGCTTTCTGCATCTTATCTTTATCTTCTCTTCCAGTCCTGGCCCTGCATTCCAGATACCTAGGAATTTACAGGAGGCTTGTCTATGGTTAAGTGTGGAGGGGAGTAGTAGTAGTGGGGGATTAGTAGCCTGGATACCCTGGCTGCAGCCCAGAGCAAGGGAAGACTCGAAGGAAAACAGGATTTCTATGAGGAGCCCTAGGGAGTGTGTGTGTGTGTGTGTGTGCGTGCGTGCGTGCGTGTGTGTGTGTGTGTGTGTGTGTGTGTGTGTGAATAGGGAGACGGGATCAATAAGACTGTAGTCTTCAGGAAATGCAGAGTTGGGGGAATATGGAGGACCCCAATGGACATGACTTCAGCTCTCCTGCACTGGGATTATAGCGACCCAAGGCCTCTGCTTATGAGCACATCAGTGGGTGTTTGGATATAGAAACCTGAATCAAGAGCTTGATTTGAGTTGGAGGGGAGGATGAGCTTCACTGTTTAAGAAAGTGATAGAAAGCAATGGAAGAATGGAATCCAGGAGCCAACTAAGCCAGCAGTGCTGAAGACTACAGAATTTCCATGCTTTTAGTTCAAAACATGGACAGAGCTTAGACATCGTGTATTTCTTGGTTACCGGATCACAGTGTAGTCTGTCTCTTCCCTACCTCCTCTTTCTATATCCAGATCCCAGAGCTTATGAGATTTTTTTCCCCCTTCTCTTTTCTTCAAGCTGTCAGAGCATCAGAAAAAGTATAAACTGATGCATAGTCCAGGAAGTGTGATAATATCCCATATGACTAAAGGTAGGCTCTATGAGTTTTTCCTCTTTCATTTCCTCCCTCGATTCCTTTTCTGAAAAAGACAAGTTTTCTGTGTCTGCCTATAATAGTGGATAGTAGAATAGCTGTATCCTTCCTGCTGTAGTATTTTCCCCTGCTCTCAAGGTCTTTCTGCTTTTTGCAAACCAGTCAGAACAAACAGATCTCAGATCCCTTAATGACTGAGAGTTTATCTCAGTTTGTAGTCAGAAGAAATCCACCACCACCAATAAGAGCATCCCAAAATGAAATAGAATTTTAAAATGAGTAAATATCTGAATAGATCATATTTTAAATATTATTAATAAACAAATTGCATTTGTTCTTCCCCGTTAAGCATATCAATATTTCCCTAAGTGTAACATGCCTAAACCAGACAGGAGCAGAGCCTCTGGCCCAAGGTATTGGAAGGCAGAGGCTCTGGCCTGGACCCACGCTATCCAGCCGTTGACTGGTCTTTCTGCTCTTCTCATTATCTTCAGCAGCCTGTATCTCAAGCCACAGTGGACACTCCACCATCTTTTTGGGACTGTCAGCCTCCAGGGGACACACAGACCATGAGTCAGATCCACAAACATCAGCCGATGAACCCTATGTGCCTCATGTCTTCTCCCAGCAGGCCAGGCTCCCAGGGCACTGAGAGCTATGGGCAGAGTTTCCGCCCAGGGTGTCATCTGAGTCTTTGATGGAATCACTGCCAGACTTCAAGGCGGAGTCTTTTGTTCATTTGTTTTGCCCTTACCCTGCCTAACTCAATAGAGGACAGAGAGCTTTTGAGATTCAGATGCTCACCCTGCTTCCTCTCTTGTCCCAATCTCGGTCCCAGAAGGATAACTCAGTTCTGTGGGGCAGAGAGCACCGTTAGGTGGTAGGAAGGTGAGTGACCGGAGCGGTCATCACTCGACGTCTGTCTGTTTAGAGTCTCAGTCTGACCGGTGAGGGTCCAATCCCATATTTCACATCTGCTTTTCCATCATAGCCTTCGTTACCATCATGTCAGCTCATTATCTTGAAGACTGTTGAGAAACGCTCTTTATGGTGACAGTGTGCTCAGGAGGTGACTATGACCCTTAAGTTTGTCTTTCCACCAGACTTCCCAGAAGCATCAACTCCCGTGGCCGCTGGACTGATCATTGTGGATGCCAACTTTATCTTGGGGTTTTCGGTGTCTCTTCCTTTTCCTGTTGGAGACCTTGAATGTCTGGAGCACCTCCAGGACCGGGCTCACAGGCTCGGGATCTGAACCCTCAGCAGAGCCTGGCTTTGGGCTCCTGGGATTCCCAGTAGGACCCCTTTTTTTACCCCTATGGATTCTGTGTAATTCTAGTGAGTGTATATTGGGAACCCCACATCAGAGTGAATATCTGACATTTAAAAATATACTTATGGGATATATATATATATATTTAAATATACATATAAATATTTCAAATGAGCACTGACCAGGAGAATCAGTGACACCTGATGACCCCAGCGGGCCACTGGATGATAATCACAAACTCAGCAATAGGGTGCTTTACCTCTGTAGTCACTCCCTCACACTTCTGCAAGCTTAAAGAAGGCTACAGTTTCTGGACTTTGTGCAGTTACTTATGGGCTGTACATCCCCCTCTGTGCCCATGTGCCCATGTTTCCCACCTGTAAAAGAAAGGCGTTTGAGTTGAAAGCCCTTAAAATCCTTTTCCGCTTTAGCAACTGTATGGTGTTATGATCTGTGCTTTTGATTTGCTCTTTTCTTCCTCCCGTATATCCTTGAGAAATCCTAAGAATGAGAAAACTGGACCCTGGCTGACCACTGCAGCTTGCCAGAATATAAAGCATCCCCTTCTCTTTTCTGCCTCTTAAGTCAAAAATACAGAGGATTTGCAAAAGCCTTACTGGGGTAAACGGTGCTCCTGAATCACTCATTCTATTTATTTGCGTTAAGTATTAGCATTACACTGCAGCGATGGAAGCAATGTTTACAGGTTTAGCATGGATGCTGATCATTAATGGAAAAATAAATTAAAATCCCCACATCCTCCTGAAGAATCTTGGCACATTTAAGGATAAGATTAGTGCTACGAAACAAGGTTTTAAGGAGATACAGGAGACTGTGTCCTTGATATAACAGAACTCAGTATACTTGATCGTGAAATTCCCAGGGAATTGATTTGCAGATGAAAGCTCAGAAGCTCACAACTGTGGAGAACTGAGCTGTCTGGTGAGCCAGTCTTGAGGATGCTAGGAGGAGGGGGGATGAAAGAATCTTCTAGACATGAGGTGCCCAGGAGCTTCTAAGAGCCATTTCCTTAGATGAGATGTTCTTGCATGACTCACTTGGTGGCCTTGCTCTGAGAGCATTTCTTAAGCAGCCAGTGCTCCCTGCCAGTCTAGGGATTTTCTGCTCTGGGAATACACAGTTTCAGGGTGGCAGGGCAGTAAGAGGGAGGAGCAGAGAGTAATCAGCATTCCTGCCAGTGTAAGAAACTCTCAAGGTCTGGCTTTGATTAAATGCAGTGCTTGGCATGTCTCCCAGGTTGCTTTCTTGCACAAGACAGGTAGCCTCCATCCACACACTCCTTCCAGTCTGCATTTACTGAGCACCTACTCAGTACTGCCTCTGTCCTTATGGATGCTACAACTGGCCGGGGAGCAGGCACATAGGAGGAATTTTAGCACAGCGTGGTCAGGGGCTAGGGCAAGTTAAACACAAGATGCCAAGGGAGCACAGGAGGGGGGCCCTGACCTTGCCTGGCCACTGGGGGAAGTCTGGGTAGCATCTTTTCAGGAAACACTGGCTCGGTCTCCAAAGACCGTGTCTGTTTAGACACGGAGAGCAAGAGGAAGTGAGCCGGGGAGGTCATTTACAATTCTGTCACTCCTACGTTTGTCTGAACCTTTTTGGAAGGCATTTATATTGCCTGCCAGCACCACCTCTTGGGGGTGATGAATTCCAATAAGTTTCAATCCGTTTATTACTCACGGAGAGAGAAATTGCTTCCTTTTATGTCTGGAACTAAACCTGGATCACATTTCATAGCCTATTCCCTTGTCACAGAGCTTTGGAATGTAGTAAGCCCGTGTCCCACGCATCCTCAAGGCCTTGGCTTTGTGGACCAGATGCCTTTTCCTCCTGGCCTTCAGACGGAACACTCTAGCTCTTCGGCCTGTCCAATGTTCCCATTCTATCTGACTTTCTCAGAATCTCTAGTTGTTTTACTTTTCTGTTGTGGTGGCCAGAACAGCCCCCAACCATCCTGTTTTACAGAAAAGCAAACAAGTTGCTTTATATAAGGAAAGATCACATTTTTTCTTTCTGGTTCTGATCACACAGCATGAGAACACAGGACAACGGACTGAGAGGTCCTCTGGGTGGGGTGCCCCTATCCGAAGCATCTTGACGGTTGGTCCCAGGGCTTCCTTGTCCAGAGCACGTTCCATGATGAGCATAAAAATGGGTGAATGGATATTCTGAGGACTGGTAGGGCCCTGTCTTCCATCTTTGCTGAGGACCTAGAACCCTTTGCATTATGCTCAGAGTTCTGATTTTTCATTTTAAAATTTCATTTCTAACATTCCTGACATTGCACCAGACATGTTGATGCTTCCCCAGGGTCACCGCTCTTTATTGCCTGGTGGAGTTATTTATACTGCTTTATTTATAAAATTATCATGGTTTTATAATAATATAGTGCAAAATGCTCATTGTAGAGCATTTGGAAAATGCAGAAAAGATCAAGTAGAAATGTGAAATTCCTCACCATTCACTCAGACTTCAACACATTTCTTCCCAGTTCTTTCGATGATGCATTAATAATTTTTGCAAAATCAGAATCTCCCTGAGTATTATGCATCGATCTTCATATCATGAACATTTTTACATGTGGAGGAATAGTCTTTGAAGACATCATTTTAAATTGTTGCCTAATAGTCTGTCAAATAGACATAAATTAGACTGGTTATTATCCTTTGGATAGGTCAATTGTTTCCAATGTTTTGCTATCACAAATATTTCAATTTTTCCTAATATTGTCACAGTTTACCAGATCTGAGTCTGATTATTCCTGTCCACTATACATGACTGGAATGTTTTATCTAACTTGATGGTCTCCAAAGTGTGGTGTAGCCACTACAGAGTGCAAGACACTCTAAAGTGTGGAAAGAAATATTATAATGCTGATTTCTTTTAGTTTCTGTTTTATACTTTGTCAGTTTCTACTTTTTAGTGCTCATTTAAAAAATCAATATAATATACCTATATAATGGTATATGCATATGTCATCTCCTAGCAAATGCCCCTGTTGAAAGGGACATGCTCAGATTCTTTTTACCTCTAGGGAGGGGATTGCAATCAAAATTATTTGGAGAGCGCTGATCAAAGTCACCCAGAATATTTATAAAGCTTGTTTCCCTTGGAGTTTTCCTGAAGCTCTGGGATTTTAGGGCAAGCTGGATTATGAAGCTCTCCAGTACCTACTTAGCTTGTAGTAGCTTTTCTCTGTCACTGACAACAATGGGTCTCTTCTTAGGCTGTGACTTGGTTGGTCTTCTTCCCGCCTCTGAACACCATCAGATAAGGCCTACGCCTTGCGACTTCCTTGCAACTGAGGAATGTAGGCTTTACTGCGTGGAGCCCACCTACGTCTATTTCCCCCTTCCTGCTTCCCTTCCACCTCACTGTGAGGCATCTGTTTCCCAGCCCTCTCCCCACTCTCCAAATACTCTTTCATGGTTCCCTTAGTCTTTTACAACAATATCTTTTTGAAAGCTCCCCACTCCACCAAGATGACAAAATGAGATTAAACAAAACAAAAAGTACATTATCTCTTGACATTGTTGCTGGTCCCCTGCAGTTTTACAACTTTCCGTTTTTAACAGCTTTATTGGGTAGAACGTATACACAACGTACCGCTTAGTTCTAGCATGTACAATTTGATACGTTCTGATGCATGTGCGATCCTGTGAAAACATCAACACAATAAAAAAAAAGAACTGGTCCATCACCTCCAGAAGTTTTCCCAAAGTGTTGTCTCTCATTGCTCTGTCTGCTCTCACACACTCCCACCATCCACAGGCAACCACGGATATGCTTTATGTTGTCGTAGATTGGTTTGCATTTTCTAAGATTCATATAAATAGAATCAATCATAAAGTATGTATTTTTTGACTGGTTTCTTTAACTCACCATTAATTATTCTGAAATGTATCCCTGTTCTCATATCAATAATTCATCACTTCTTGTTGTTGAGTAGTATTGTATAGATTAAACCCACAAATTGTTTATTCATTTACCTATTGATGAGTACTTGAATTATTTCCAGTTTGGAGCTTTTACAAATTAAATTGCAATAAACATTTGGTCAAAAGTCTTTGTATGGACTGACGCTTTCGTTTCACTTGGGTGAATACCTAAGATGGGAACGGCTGGATTATCTTGCAGGTACATGTGCAACTTCGAAATCCCTGTTGTACCATTTGACATTCTTGCAGGGTACGAGAGTTCCCTGGGCTCCACATCTATCATCAACACTTGGTATGGTCAGTGTTTCTAATTCTAGCCATTCTAATAAGTATGAAGATGTATTTTACTGTAGTTTTGATATGCATTTCTCTAAAGACAATTGATTTTAAGAATCTTCTCAGGAGTTTACCTGCCATGTGTATATCTTATTGGTTAAAGTGTCTTTTCAAACCTCTTTGCCCATGTATAAAAACTGGGTTGTTTTCTTATTCTTGAGTTTTGAGAGTTCTTCATATATTCTGGAGACAAGTCCTTCATCAGATACGTGCTTTGCAAAAATTTTTCCCTTGTCTTTGGGTCCTCTTAAAATGTGGTACATATACAGGATGGAATATTACACAGTCGAAAGAGGAACAAAATCATGAACTTCACAGCAACTTGGATGGACTTAGAGTCTACAATACTGTGTGATCTTTCACAGAAACAAACAACTGAGTATCACATGTTCTCATTCATAAGCGGACCTTGAACAATTATCATAATACTGTAAGAGAATGATTGGCAGTAGCAGGAAACTGCTGGGATGGGAGAGGGAAAGCGGGATTGGCAGTAGTGGGAATCTGCCTGGGGGGGGCACACCTCATCAAAGGCACTTGCATAATGAACATTTGTATATCTAACCCCGAATTGTACCCCACATCTTTAAAATAAAAAACATTAAAAGAGGAAAAAAATAAAAAGAAAAAGAAATTGTCTAAGGACAAATCTGGTTCTGAATTATCCATAGGAGACATTTTATAATTTGCTGTGCTAAATAAAAAAAAAAACAGCATTCTTTAAAGAATAAGAGTTTTAATTTTGATGAAATGTAAGTTATTATTTTTTATCTTTTATGGATTGGGATTTTGGTGTTTTGGTTTGTTAATGTGGTGAATTACATTGATTTTTAAAATGTTAAACCAACTTTGCCCTCCCAGGATAGACCCTACCTAATCATGATGTATCATCCTTTTGGCATATTGTTGGATTTGATTTGTTAAAATTTTGTTTGAACAGATTTGCATGTATGTTAGTGAGATCTGGAGTTTTCTTTTTTTTTTTTGTAATATCTTTGACTGCTTTTAATTTTTACTATTAGAATAATGCTGATCTCATGGAATGAGCTGGGAATTTTTTTTAGAAAGTAGGATTTATTGAGAGGACAAAAAAGCTCCCACAGTGGGAGGGGAACTGAAGGGGCTGTCCAAGCTGGGAAATTTTTATTCCTGACATTATTCCTTGTTATTTCTTCCTTTAATATTTGGTAGAATTCACCAGTGAAGTTATCTGGGCTTGAACTTCTCTATGAGAGAGTTTATAATCACAAATATAATTGTTTGATATATATGGAATTATTCAGGCTGTTATTTTCTTCCTGATTGAGTTTTGGTGTTTTTGTCATTCAAGGATTTTGCCTACTTTGTCTAAGTTGTCAAATTTGTCAAAAATGTTCTTAATATACCCTATGATCCTTTTAATAAATGTAGAATTTGTGGTGATTTCACCATTTTCCTTTCTCTTATCACTAATGTGTCTTCCCTCTCTCTCTTACTATTAGTCTAGTTAGAGATTTACAGGTCTGCTCAGAAAATTAGCTTGTAGCTTACCTGATTTTTTTCTGTGCTGTGTTTGATTTGTTTTTCATTAATATGCATTCTGAAAATTATTATTTCCTTTATTCTGCTTATATTTAGTTAATTTTCTTTGCCTTTTTCTAACTTCTCAAAGCAAAAGCTGAGATCACTGAGACTTTTTTTTCTCATATAGGCATTTAGTATCTGCACGTGCTGATCAGTATTCTGTGGAATACACAAAGGGCATTCTCACTTATCTCCAGGGTTCTCTCTCGATTCAGCTTTTTTCTCTCTGTCCTTTAAACTCTAACTGTCTTGTCTTCCCAGGACTTAACCTCTGTACCCTAAACTCCGAAAGGTCATTGGGCTCTGCTTGGTATCCCCCTTCTTGCTCCAAGGTGTGGAAATATTTTCAAGGCAGAGCACTGGGGCAACGATTAGGCTGTACTCATTTGTTCCTCGCCACTCGGGGACTGCTGTCCTGATATCTGTTGTCTTGCCTGATGGTCATTGTCTTGAAAATTGTTTTTTCATGTATTATTCAGACCGAGGACAACATTCAGTCCCTGTTACTCCATTGTAGCCAGAAGTGGAAAAACTATAAAGAGTGTCTTAATTTAATTTTGCCAGACTGCTTACCGATAAAATCAGTTTTTTAGATTTCAAATTTAAAAATTATCGTAAGACAATTCTCAACCAGGTTTTATTTTAAAATCAACTTTATTGAAGAATAATCTATATACAGTAAAAATGCACCTATTATTATTATTATTTATTATAAAGATGTGCGGTACAATTCAGGGTTAGGTATATAAACATTGATCATGCAGGTACCCTTGTTGATGAGGTATGCCCCTCCCTCCCCTAGCAGTTTCCCTCAACTGCCAATCCCACCCCCCCGACAGTTTTCCATTACTGCCAAAAGCTTTCTTATCGTATTATAATTGCTCAAGGTCTGCTTTGATCTATCACAGAAACAAAGAACAGAGCACCAAAAATGCACCTATTTTAAGCAGTCGTTTTAATGAGTTTTGATAGATGTACACAACTGCTTAACCCGGCTCAAGAGTAGAACATTTCAACTACTCCATACAGTTCCTCACAAAGAGGTTTTGATGTGCAATTATTGGGAAGTCAGTTGAACTCTGTACATTTTCCTTTGAGCTAGAAAAAAGGAGCTAATTGATGCGGTTACCTCCCCTTTTTGCTTTGGTTCTAGACCCCATTGTACTCTGTTTTCTCCTTAGCCCAGGTAGACAGACTCGGATGGGACTCCTTACAGGCTCTCAATGAATCATTGGACCTCAGGAACAGGGTGGTTTTTGCAAGCTGGTGGCTTCCACGGGATAAGACATCATCCTGGGCGCTCAGCATGCTCCCATGACAGTCATGGCATGCCTCAGACTATAATACGGGCTGTCGTTTCTGAGGTTCTCGAGGTTATTTGTTACACAGCATTATTGCCACAATAACTAATGGACACACAGTGCTGGGTCAAAACCGCCAGACTTCTTTAAACGAATATTGTGCTCATATTCATATTGCTCCAAGCTTGCCAAAGAGAATCATTATCTTAATTTTTAACTTCTGAAAGTCTAGTAGGCTAAATCATATTTTTTATTTTCTTTTTGTTTCTCAGAACCATCCCTGAATTTCCCAGGCACATGGGAGCCATGCTGGCATGATGCATGAATGGGTCTCATTACCCTTCTGGTGGGTATGCCAGAGGGAGCCCCAAATGGCAGCTGTCTGTACAAGAAGCCAAAGTGTCCTACCCAAATAGATTGCCTTGTTTCCAAACATCCATTTATGTCTTTTCCAACTCCTCTACAATGACACTCTTGTAGTTTCAGTTCCGCAGCTTTCCAGGGCTCACCAGGCGCCGGGCAGGGTGCTAGCCACGCTGAGCACCGTGGCCTGCAATAAGCAATGTTGCCACCGTGCCACCGCCCCCTCTTCCTCTTGTTGTCCGGTTTCCATCCACTCACCATTCACATCCTCATCCTGGTCACCGTGCTGTTCTCTGCAACTCTCCCAGCCTCTACAGGGTCCGGGAACTCCTCCACAATACCTCGCCTTGCACCCTGAAATACAGCATGAGCATCAGCAAGTCCTTCTGAGAGGGAGAGAGGCTGCGGTGAGGGTCGACCTTTCCTCATCTCTGGGCTGAGGCCCTGCACTACACAATTGTTTTGCACAGGCAAGGCTGGGTATTTTTTGTACCTTTGGATTTGCCAGTGAAAGATTTCTTATATGACTTTTTTCTGTTCATGTCCCTTGCCTACTTATCTATTGAGGTCTTGATTTTTGTAAAGAAATCGATTTGTGTGAATTCTTTATGTTGCAGAGATATTAAACTATTTCTGCAATGTTTGCAGCAAGATTCTTTCTCTGTCTGATATTTGCTTGTTTCCTGGGCTTTTGCTATACGGAAAATATGTTTTCTGAGTATAAGGTTTACACCCATAAATAAGAAGGGCCATATTTAAATGTGTGTACCTTTCTCTTATCTTTACACAGCCTGTAATATGTTTTCTCAGGCAGTGTGAGCCTCACTCTGGAAGCTCAGATTAGCAGCCAAGAAAAGGGAGAAACTGGATCCCTCTGTGACAGGAATGGCTAATGACATTGTCTCCCTGATGAGGCTCTATGGTCCACTCTTCCTTTATGCACTCTAAAATATTTATTGAGCATCTACTCTGTGCCAGGCACTGTCACCCGGTACACTCTGGGCCCTCGCTTAATGGTCACTGAGATTTAATTGAGGCTTGATGAGATGGATGAACTGTACACCCTGTCAATAAAGTTGAGTATTACTTTAACCACATTCTTAGCGTTATTAACTTTAGGGTCTACAGAGACAATCTCGAGTGAGCAAGACAGATATATCCCTGCCCTTCAGGGGATCACAGAAGATTGGAAAAGGCAGCCAAGTAAAAGACAATTACAATGAAGCCTGGCAGGAGCTGTGATGGAGGGCATGGGTTGGGGTTGAGGACAGATAGAGGGGCACCGAGCCCAGATGTGAGGGACCGGGGAAGCTTCCTAAAGAGTGTGATGTTCAAACAAAGGCCTGGAGAATGTCTAAGAATGACTCAGAGAAGAAGGTTGGAGGTCAGAGAATTCTTAAGAAGGCAGTCGCTCAAACAATTCCTGGGGGTGAGAGAGAAACTTCCTGTCTTTGGGAATCTAAGGTGCTGATTGGTGTATCCTAAAGGTGGTGTCAGAGAAATGGGTCAGATATGGTTGTTATTAGTACTTGAATTATTTACCACCTTTCTTTTTATTTCCCTGCCCCTTTGTGAAATATACTACCACTGTCATCTGCCCATGAAAAGGGGGTTGGCTTGGAATTCAAAACACTCAGTCATTACTCCTTGTTCTGCTATAAAAGAGCTGGGTGACTTTGGCGAGTTTGCGGTCCCACTCTGGGCCTCTGTTTCCTGTTCTGTGAAAGCAGGGGACCAGGCAGGATCATGTCCCAGCATCACATACTGCAGCCGCATCGACTGCCTTTGAGGCAGTATTGAGTGGTCCCTGGTCCTGTCTTCTTCCCCCTCGTCATGTTTGTGTCTAACGCATAAGCGAGGCACCTCAACCTGAGAACAAATAGCCAGAGTCCAAAAAGAGGGTTTTTTTTCCCCAAACCCAGAGAACCAACTCCTCCAGCTAGAATCTGAACAGTTCCGACGCCCAACGCCATCCACCTTACTCTGTGGGCTATTGATTTCAACAGACGGGAGTCATGTTCATGAGTTAGAACTCCTGGAGGGCAGACAGGGACTGTTTGGGGATTTTTCAGCCAGTGCCTAGTACATTATGGGTCCTCGGTTAATATTCATTGAAGGTTCATCGAGGTTTGATGAGATGGATGAACCATACAATATGTCAATAAAGTTAAGTATTACCCTAACCACATTCTTAAAGTTATTAAAAATGTCAAGAGCAGGGTGATTTATTTCCTCATTCTATAGAAATATTGCAAAGACAGTATGTATAAAAAACGTGCAGGGATTAAATGATAATGATTTATCTTTCCGGCTCCATCTCGAGCTTAGTGTCAATGACTATTTCTGGTGTCATCTGCCTCTTTGAGGTCTTTGGCCTTTGGATGCCATTTTTGGTCCTAGGAGCAATGGGAGGTTGCAGCCCAGGCTGGAGTCTCCAGGAGCGGATGCAGACTTGTTCCCCAGCCGGCTTGTGTCTGTGACAATCCCAAGAAGCCGCCAGAGTGTGACCTTTTACACTTGACATCACTGCCCCTGAGTAATAGGTCCTTTCGCAGGGGAATGACAAAGCTCTGGTCCTGAGCTGGGAAGTGAAAAATGTGGTTCCTACTCTGACACCGTGTGTCTCCCGGGAGAGTTATCAGCAATGACAACTGCAGGAGTGCGGGAAGGAGTGGGAATTGGAGTGATTTGCTCTGGGATTTTGTGTCCGCGTTGAACCCCTTGCCTCTGACTCACAGCCCAGCCTGCTGTGGAGGACTCCTGGCCCGGTGGCTTCAGGATTCTCCACCCTGGACCTCTGCCACGCCTTTCCCAGGACGCCGGGAGATACCGAGCCTCTGTGTGTTTAAGATGATCATTCCACAGGGGCAGGGTCTGTGCAAACAGCTTTGCACAGCTACAACCGGGCATCTTGCACGGAGAGCCTCTTGTTAAAAAATAATTGTGGGGCTTTGTAATAACTGCGCTTACAAACCCTGTGAAAGAGGACAACAGTTAAAAACCAGCCTTGCAAGCTCTCGCGCAGCTTCAGCAAAGCCTGCACTCCCCGGCCTCCCCCCACCCAGCGGTTCCTGGGCCCCCCTTCTTTCGGGGTCTGCCCTCTGACATCCATAGCTGGCTGCTGGGGGGCTTTGTGTGTGCCATCCACCAGCGCCCTGCCTTCCCGACCGCCAGACCGGCGGTTCAGTACCATTCTCCACCTCTTGGGAGCACCAGAGCTTGCACGTAGCGAGGCAGATGCTTCTTGAGACAAAAGAGGAGGATTTTGGCTGCCAGTTTGTCTTAACATTGTGTAAGGTCTGTCTGGAGGCAGAGCAGGCAGATACAGACCCGAGATGGGGTGTGCATTATTCTCCTGACTGTTCTGTTACTGGCTGGGGGCTGACAGGGGTATGCGCCCCAGGGAATGGGAGTTGGATTCTGGTGCCTTTTGCATCAGAGAGGTCCACCTCATGGGGGCAGGAGGCTGGAGTGAGACCTCCCAGGAGGCTGATCTTTGCCCCTTCCCCCGGGCTTTGCTTCCCGTGCATCTGTGAAACCAAAGGTGCCAGAGAAACCGGGCAAGGACAGGTGAGAGGAGAAAACATCAGAAGAAGAGGTCAAGGAAGCAGCGAAGAAGAGCAAGAGAGGACACGAGCCAGCTAGCAGCAAAATCAGGAATGAGCCCGAGAAAAACGAGAGGGTGGAGAGCGTCCTCACCAGGGCGGTGGGTTTTGGAGCAAAACAATGTGTAGGAAGCAAACTTCCCCAAATGTGAGTACTTAATAAAGAAGAAAACAGAAGGATTGATCAGGGAAATGAGACTAATGAATAAACAAGCTTTAAAAAAAATGGGCTCCTCGCTCAGTCCGTTATTTTTAACTTAGTAACAATTTGCATACTAGTTAATTTGCATATATTAAATACTGCTCCCTTTCTCCTCCCCACCTCCGCCACTTCAGAATAACATTTCATTACGGTGCTGCTGGGCCCGAGGACTCGGAGGCTCTGGAGAGTTTATTAATTTATCCAACACATGCTGTGTACATTTTTATCACTTGCCGCACAGTGGACCCCGTATCTTTGAAGTCATTAACAACACGAAGGGGGTTCTGCTCGAGGTAGTGAAAAGACAGCGAGCAAAGCCGGCCTGCGATCACCGCACTGAAAAACAGGGAGAGATCGTGTTTGGTTTGTGTTCTTTCCAGGAAGGCGAAAAGCGAGCCATGGATGGCTCTCTCATCTGCATCAGAGAGCCTCTGCCGTGTCTGTTTGTGCTATTTATTTGTTGAGATGCTGAAACAAAACAGAGCTGATTCCCAGTGGGGCACAGACGTCCACAAGCACTAGCCACACATGTCATTTCTCCCGCGGCTGCCCACGCTGGGAGGCCAGCGGGAGGGCCTGACTCTTTGGGGAGCGGCCTTGACCTCAGATGAGAATAAGGAAACAACAAGCCAGGGCCACGGGCATCCGCCCCGCTGGGCTTCCAGGACCACGGATGCTGTCACTGCTGGGGTCCCCTGGCTCGTCCTGCACTGCTCCTCTTCCTCTGTGCCCTCTCCCAGGGCGCTCCCAACACTGCTCCCTCCCCTGTAGTTTCTGCCACTTCTAGCTTGCACTTCTAGCTGCTTAGTTAAATGCTCTGTAAGGGGTCGTGCCACCTCCCACGGGAATTAAGGGAAGGCCATCGTGCCTACAAGGAGGTTTTAAAAAAGTGGCCTGTTCTGGCCCATCTGCTTTCATCCTGCTGCCATTCTCCAATGACATCCTGTTGGTTTAGCTCTTAGCCCCTCTGTCTACTGTCCCAGGTGCTTAAGTTGAAAAAAAACAACAAACAAACAAAAAACAAAAAACTCCTGTATAGGTACCTAGAGCTTGTTGTTTCCCCAGGATAACAATGCAAATTGAACCATGAATTTACTCAAGTGTTCATTTGTCAGATATTTATTGAAAGTCTACTTTGTGGTAGACATTCTAGGCATCAGGGAAACAGAGCTTACATTCTAGTGGGTGTCGACAGACAATGCACACATAAAGGATAAAGCAATATCATTCTAGAGTTGTAAATGCTAAGAGGAAGGACAGGTAGGTTGGTGGGGTAGCCAGGAATGAGGGAGGGACACGACTCTGATTCAGGTCATCAGGGAGACATTCCTAAGGATGTAATATTTGGGCTATAATGAGGGAAAACAAGAGGGAGACAGAGTTGATCCAGGGTCTTGTGGCCATCTTTGTGCTTAGTTTGGTCTCAGCTGAACTTTTAGTTCCGTGAACTTGCACATGGCTGACATGGCCTATCAGTCCTGGTGTATATGCCACCACCTTGTCCCACAGTGTGGACTGGCTTGATGTTTCTGACCCAGTAAAACAGCAAGTCTCAGGACTCTTATACCATTAAGGCGAACTTTTATGCAGGATGAACAAGATTGGAACTTTGTCTCCAAGAGCGAATGCCTGTGAAGGAGACAGTGATATGCAAGGATGAACCATGTCTGAAAGCTGGAGTCGAATCTTACTAGGTCTGTGACTTTGGGGAAGTGACGCAACCTCTCTGCACGCCAGCGCTCCAATCTGTAAAGCGGATGTAATGAACGTAAAGGAGCTGGCATGTGAAAAAACTCAATTAATGTGCTCGCTTTATTGTCCAAACCATGTCGGCTTCCTTCCCTCCATCACCCTCAAGGATATGGCTCTACTCTGCGAATGGAAAGTGGCATGGAGACTTTTTATGTGTGGTCCTGAGTATATAGAGAGAAGAAAACGGTCTAATAGCAGTCACTCAGCCCTTATGGCTTGTGCCAAGGAATCAGACAGCCTTGGGAAACCCATCTCCATTAGCTTATTAACAATATTGTCATCGAGCTAGCTGCTAAATCTGATTATGACTCAGTTTGCTTATTTGTAATATGAGTATAACAGCAGTGTCTATCTAATAGTGTCTGGTTTTTTTTTTTGAGTCAGAGTCTCACTGTCATCCAGGCTAGAGTGCAGTGGCACCATCATGGCTCGCCACAGCCTCAAACTCCTGGGCTGAAGTCATCCTCCTGCCTCAGCTTCCTGAGTAGTGAGACTACAGGTGTGTGCTACCACACCTGGCTAGTTAAAAGAAAATTTGAAGAGTCAATGTCTCATTTTGTTGTCCTGGTTGTTCTTGAACTCCTGGGCTCTCCTCAAGATCCTCTCACCTTGACCTCCCAAATTGCTGGGATTACAAGCATGAGCCGCCACACCTGGCCTGTGCTGTTTTAAGAATTAACGATGAGCTGGGCTCGGTGGCTCAGCCTGTAATCCTGCGCCTTCGGGAGGCTGAGGTGAGTGGATTGCCTGAGCCCGCGGGTTCGAGACCTGCCTGGGCAAATTGGCGAGACCTCATCTCTACAATAAGTCAAAAATTAGCCAGGTGTGGTAGCGCACGCCTGTAGTTCCAGCTACTTGGAAGGCTGAGGCGGAAGGATCGCCGGAGCCCAGCAGGTCGAGGCTGTGGTGGCCGGGAGCAGCCACTGCACACCAGTCTGGGCGACAGAGTGAGACTCCAACTCAAAAAAAAAAAAAAAAAAAGAATTAACAATGAGACCAGCCCGGGCAACTTGGCGAGAACTCGTCTCTACAATAAAATAAAATACAAAGTTAGCTGGGCATGTTAGCTCACGCCTGTAGTTCCGGCTACTTGGAAGGCTGAGGTGGAAGGATGACCGGAGTCCAACTGGTCAACGCTGGGGTGGCTGTGAGTGTACAACTGCACTCCAGCCTGGGCGACAAAGTGAGACTCTAACTCAAAAAAAAAAAAAAAGGAATTAATGAAGCAGTGACTGTAAAGTATTGAGCACACAAATATAAGCTGCTATGTTTGATATTATTTCACCAGCCTGACCTGTGGCAATAAGCAGTTTGATCCACTTGATTAATGAGATAGTTAAATTCTTCACATATTTTATTGACTCTGTGCATGTGTGGAGGGCCAAGTTACTCTCTTTTTTTTTTTTTTTGAGTTGGAGTCTCACTCTCACCCAGACTGGAGTGTAGTGGTACGCTCCCTCAGCCTTCCAAGTAGCCGGAACTACAGGCGCGCGCCACCACGCCCGGCTAATTTTTGATTTATCGTAGAGATGTGGTCTCACCAAGTTGCCCAGGCGGGTCTCAAACCCACGGGCTCAGGCAATCCACTCACCTCAACCTCCCAAAGCACTGGGATTATAGGCTGAGCCACCAAGCCCGGCTCCAAGTCACTCTCAAACTGGCTGCCACACTGCCGTGTCAGTGTGATTTCTTGCATCGCCAATGCCTTTGTCCCTGTCCAAGCCAACATCTTCTCTCCCCAGGACAACTGCCATGGTCCTGACTTGTCTCTCAACTCTGCTCTCGCCCTTCTCTAAGTCCTTCCCCACACGGCCAGTGGATGATCTCTGCTGAGTATAATCAGCCACCCAAGAGCTTCCATCCACCCCTGTCACAAAAGTCAAACTTCTTACCCTGGCCTACAGGCTTTGCTGACCCACCTTGTTCGCGTCCCCGGCCACTTCCCTCCATGCCTGCATACTCCAGCCACACCGGCCTTTCTATTCTTAAACACACCTCGTTTGTTCCTGCATTAGGGTCTTCAGACGTGCCATTTCTTCTATCTGAAATGCCCTTCCTTCTGTGCTTTGTTTGGCTTGTGTATCAGCGAGGGATTTCATTTGACTACAAACAATGGGAAATTCTGACAATAGCAACTATGAACACAGAGGTGTCTTTTTGTCATTCAATTCCAAGTCTAAAAAAGGTGGTATTGGTCGATGACTCAATAACATCAGAGACAGAGCCCCTGAGATTCTCTGGCTTGGCTTTTTCCTGATGGTTGCAAGGTGGCTGCCACAGCACTGGCCATCCTATCCATATTCCAGACACAAAGAAGTTTCTGAAGAGAAGGAAGAAATGGTAGTCCTTATTTTAGAAAAGCGACACCTTCCTCTAAATCACAGCTTATATTTCTTTTTCTTTTTCTTTTTTTGAGTCGAGTCTCACTCGGTCGCCCAGACTGGAGTGCAGTGGCCGCTCCCGGCCACTGCAGCCTCGACCTGCTGGGCTCCGGCGATCCTTCCGCCTCAGCCTTCCGAGTAGCCAGAATTACAGGCGCACGCTACCACGCCAGGCTGATTTTTTGATTTATTGTAGAGATAAGGTCTCGCTGCCCAGGCGGGTCTCGAACCCGCGGGCTCAGGCGATCCATTCACCTCAGCCTCCCAAAGGCAAGGGATTATAGGCTGAGCCACCGAGCCTGGCTCACAGCTTATATTTCATTGGCCAGAACTGTGTCACACTGGCTATCCCTTGTTCCCAAGAAGGCTGGGACATGTGCGCTTCAGCTAGATACCCTGTGCCATGCTTCAGCTAGATACCAAACAAGAAAAAAGTGAAAAAGTATTCGATAGGTAAATAAGGGTGCCTGTCATAGCTTCTAATTTTGAGGTTTCAGAAAGTGGGTGCATTTCCTTTTCAGGGAGGGTTCTCCTGAGCATCTTAAGCAGTATCCTTCCCCCTGTTATTCTCAGCCATAAGCCCTTTTCGTTACCTTCGTAGCACATTTTATGTTGAAAATTGTCTAATTATTTGTTTACTTGTTTGTCATATATCTTACTGTGGGCACTGGAAGGGCAGATCTTTATCTGCGGGAGTTGGCCCCAAACCCCAAGAAATCAGCCCAGAACTGGGCACGCAGTGGTTTCTCCAGAAATTATTCATTAAATGAATGAGTGAATCAGTTAGTGAACGAATGTAAGATGCCTTTAGGATGTTGTCTGTTCCTTTCCCAGGCTACCCCAATCAAGGAGAGCTTCCCAGAAGGAATTGCTAAATAGAAATGAGCCTAGTAAATTCATGTTAATAGTTAACCAATGACTGAAAGTTCAGAAACTGGATTCTTTTTTTTTTTTTTTGAGTTGGAGTCTCACTCTGTTGCCCAGACTGGAGTGCACTGGCCGCTCCCGGCCACCGCAGCCTCGCCTGCTGGGCTCCAGCAATCCTTCCGCCTCAGCCTTCCGAGTAGCCGGAATTACAGGCACGCGCTACCACGCCCGGCTGATTTTTTGATTTATTGTAGAGATGAGGTCTCGCTGCCCAGGCGG
>NW_007250755.1:51928-59329 GCF_000164805.1 Carlito syrichta
TCACCTCAGCCTCCCGAAGGCGCGGGATTACAGGCTGAGCCACCGAGCCCGGCAGGATTCTTATTCTCACATAGCATCACAAGTGCTCAGCCCTGATCAGTTGAGAAGTTCCAGCAGTCATGGCTGAGTTGGGTGTGGCAAGTTGCAGAGATGCCCTCAGTCATCTTCTTTTTCCCTTGTCCTTAAAAATCACAAGTAAATAAAGCAGTAGCACATCATCTATTCCGTATTCTATGTCTTAACTCATGAATCCTCAAAACTGCCCAAGAAAGGAAACTGAGTCTCAGGAAAGCTAATGGTTAGGGAGTGGTGATATGGACCTCAGTAGCCAAGCCTGGAGCCTGTACTCTTAGCTAAGATTATGTTATACTATTCACTGTTTTTATTTAATTCAGGATTTCTTTAGGGCAAATGGGTTATACCCATTAAGGCTGGATTGTATTATACCCTATGACTCTTCTATGAAAGTCAGCATTTAGGCAAAGGTGCAGAAAACGCTCTTCCGTTTATTACAGCAGAGACAAGTGCTTCCACTTGGAGATCACTGTTGAGACAAAATGAGAAACAGGGACTGGGCAAGGCTCCTTGGGAGCGGGGCCCGGCCGATCTCTAGCCTCATCCAGACCTTGTATCTGAAATTCTGCAGTTATCACCCTGAATTTAATTTCAGGGTCAGTTCCCTGCATGGCTGTAATCTATCTTGTCTAAAGGCAGATTAATATTGCTAATCAAGCCCTGTGGAGTGAACTTTTTTTCCCTGAGTGTTGTTGTGAAGTGGCAGCTTGGAAGGATGAAATTCTACCACTAATTTAAGAATCGTATAGCATGAAGACCTGGTAGATTCAGACTCCCCAAGTTGGAAAAGGCCTGCAGCATGGATGGACTGGCCCTCTGGTTCATCCAGTTGCCCTCTGATAAATAAATCTTTACAAAGGGAGCTCTTGTTCCCAAATAGCTTCAGGGAAGAGATTTGACGAGCCTTCTTGGCTCCTACTGTCATTGACATCCCTAATTTTCTTTTCTTTTTATTATAAAGATGTGGGGTACAATTCAGGGTTAGGTATACAAACATTGATTATGCAGTTACCCTCATTGATGAGGTATGCGCCTCCTTCCCCTAGCAGTTTCCCTCAACTGCCAATCCCACCCCCTGTCCCCTGACAGTTTCCCACTACTGCCAAATGCTTTCTTATAGTATTATAATTGTTCAAGGTCCACTTATGACATCGCTAATTTTCTAGCCTTCAATAAAGAGCCATGCTCAGTGGGGAGCTTCACTGTTTAACAGACCTGCAGGGCTGTGGAGGGTCCAGGAGAAGACCACAGAGAAGCTGAAAAGGGTGGTGAAGAAGACCCTTGAGAGATAGAAACCATGTAGCCAGAACTTTCGGGCCTGGTGTGAAGACTTTAAGAACAATACAAGACCCATGTGTTAATGTAGGCACTGTCAGGACAGGAAGGCACAGGATATAAGGATGGAGCCTCAACACAGACCTCAATGCAGTAGAGAGAGAGAGCGAGTTCAGACTCCTGGTCACTGTGGTGATGGCCCATCCTCAGGGTACCTGCCTGAGTCCAAGCTCTGTCCTGGCTCGCAGCACTCCCACAAGTGGGCTCACATCACAACTTCTCTTTTTTTTTTGAGTTGGAGTCTCACTCCATGGCCCAGACTGGATTGCAGTAGCCATTCCCGGCCACCGCAGCCTCGACCTTCTGGGCTCCGGCAATCCTTCCGCCTCCGCCTTCTGAGTAGCTGGAACTACAGGCGCGCGCTACCACACCTGGCTGGTTTTTTATTTATTGTAGAGACGAGGTCTCACCAAGTTGCCCAGGTGGTCTCGAACCCGCGGGCTCAGGCAATACACTCACTTCAGCCTCCCAAAGCACACAATTACAGGCTGAGCCACCGAGCCCGGCTACAGCTTCTCTTAATCGTGGTCCTATTTTGCACTTGGTTCTGTGTTTCTGCCATGTACACTTCAGTGGAAAACTGCAACATTAGCACCCTTCTTCTGAAGCTGAACAAAAATCTGCTTGCTTTTTACTTTTACCCGCTGACTCCAGCCCTGCTCCTGGGGTTCACAGACTTCCAGGCGTTTAAAGACAACAATCATCTCCAGGGTCTTTATTGATAATTTCACCAACATGGTTCCCAGCTCTTTTCCTGTATTCTTCTCCTGCCGGTGGCCCCCTCACCTTCTCCTGCCGGTGGCCCCCTCACCAACTGGTCAGTGAGCTTCCTAAACCACAGATCTCAGGACTTCCTGGAGAAGCAGACAGAAGCCAGGTAGTACTGGAAAGATGCAATCTACGTTCCTGTTAGTTCCCTCGGCCACTGTCCCCTTGTGACCAAGTAAAACTGAGCTGGGCCAAAACTTGATGCCAGGGACTTTTTCTCATGAGTTGTCATCAAGGTATGTCTCTAAGGACTCAAGGTGTTTGAAATATTACTTGAAATACCTGGTCGGGTTTGAAACACTGCTTCAGTGTGCTCATTCTGCCATCCCACTCCTCAGCCTGTTCTCCCAGCCTTATGCCATGTAGATGGTGTGAATGGGCTCCAGGGGACATAAATTTAATAACACTTAATAAAAATTCCGGACCGGATGAGATACAGGTCAAAATTCTTCATTATATCCTAGATCAGGGCATCCTATAGGATCACATCATCCATTAATCATCATCTCCAAATTTATTCAACCAGTTATAAATCCATGGAATGGTATTATCATGAGGTTCATATCTCTGTAATTTGTTCGCAGCAATATTATAGGAAACTCCATCAAAGACATTGCTAAAATCGATAAGTTCTGCATCTGCTGTTTCTCTTTAATTCTCTGTTGTGGTCATCCCACCACCAAGTCTATCTCACGTGGCTTCTTCCAAGTTGAAGTTGGTCCTAAGAATCAATGTCTCCCCCACCCCCGTAAGGGTTCAAATTCTTCTGTTACCCGATCTTCCCAAGAAGTTGGCTAGGCGCCATCTTACTCTTTTGAAAATTAGAAACGGTCCTCCGTTCAAGAGATATTAAATAGGTGAGAATGGTACAAAAGAGACTGAAATTAAACGTTGCAGAAATAATCCAGATTAGGCATGAGAAAAACTCCCCGACTAGACACTGTGCTAAAATTCTAAAAGTGGCTATGATGTTACTTGCACAAATTATTGATAAATTGAGCGCATGCCACATAATTTTTCTTTGTGGACCTTGCACAAAGGTACGGATGGGGTCACATGGCAAGGGGATTGCTGCTGAGAAGGGTTGAACTTGTGGCCTTGTCACACACTACCTTTCCTGACATGTTCTGGGATAGTTTTTCCCTCTGAGGCTTCACGGAGTCCCTGTGAGGAGGCAGAGGAACTGTAACGTTAGTCAAGAGAAAGAGGTCATCAGCACGGCTGCTGGAGGAGTTGGTGTCTCCAGGTGGGATCCATGGCTGTCAGACCCATGATCGCAGCTATAAATATTGTGGGGTGTTGGAAGGAAACGCACGCTGAGACTGACCCTATTCCCTAATTGGGTGCCACCTTTCACGAGTCAAGCAGCTGCCAAAACGCACTGCCTCTGGTTTAGTTTCTTGGAATTGATCAGCATGTTGTTTGGTTAACAATGATCGGAGGTTCAAGAGTTCTTCTGAGGGCACCATGTGACACGTATCAGCTGGCTCTGGAGCCGTCTTGGGATGAGCTCAGATGGGACTCAAGCACTATTCGCTTCTTAAGCACAAATATGGCAAAAGGTTTCAAAAGGGTCTTGGTGATTCCCCACGGCCTCCAGTGCTCGGGAAGCAATTTGCATATTTCAGTATGGAAAACACAGCCTAGTTCTTTTTAGACCCAACTGCCTCTTCTTCACAAATTAAGTAAAATACACAGAATGAAGGAAGAGGCAAGACTCAGTTATCACCTTGACAGCAGGCAGCTATCCTGAGCTTGTTATTCTTCCATCTGTATTTCTGTCTGTATTCTTCATACCTCCATCTGTCCACCCATCCAGCTATCCATCCAGCTATTCATACACAAATATTCAATGAATCTTTATGATACCCAGGGCACTTCATGAGACCTAGATCCTGCCCACAAGGAGTTTATGATTAAGGACACGGGAGACTGTGTGTATAATTCATGGTTAAAAAAAAAAACAAAAACAAGTATAATTGCAAGATCAGAGAAAGACTGCTTCCAGTTAGATGGGAGTAGGGAAGCATTTGGGCTGGACCAAGAAGGTTGGATAAAATTTAGAGATACAGAAATGAGAAGTGAAGTTTTTCTAGATAGAGAGAATAGCCAATAATAAAGTATGGAACTGTGGAGGTTGCTTGGGGAATACCATTGGGTATTGGGGTTTGCAAGGGAATAAGGAGAGATAAGCTGGATAGATAGCCTGGGACAGAGGGTGGAGGGTCTAGAGTTCTAGGATCAAGAAGGAGTGGGGAGCCACTGTGGATTTTTGAGTCTTGTAGTGATGTAACCAGAACTGTGCTTCAGAAAGAGCACTCACTTTACCATTGTTGAAAGTTAGAAGCAGTATGTCAGAGCCTTGTTTCAGAGTCCCACCTTCCATCACATGGCAGTGGTAGCTGCCAGGGTAGGGAAGAAGATGGCTGTAGTTACCCTGAGGAAGCATTGGATAGACGGCCTGCTGATGAGGCAGTGCTGAGTCTCGTCTCTTCCTTGGTTCTGTGTATCATCTTTTATTTATGAATAAGAGGTGGATTGGTCTAAAAAGAACTAGGTTGTATTTTCTGTATTGAAATATGTGAACTTGAAGAAGTGTACCTGGGGGTTCTGGTCAGATTCCCCTTCTGGGATTGATACACACATTCCCTCCTGCTAAGACTGTTGTCTGCTGATGGCCACGGCCACTTTCTGCCCTGGCAATCGCTTCCTGCTGCTGAAAGCTGCCCCCCACCCAGGCTATACTCTCTCCTTCAATGACGGACTGATAGAGGGAATAGGAAGACCTGGCCGCCTTGGCTCCATCTGGGTGACAACTCTGAAGAACTTGCCGTTCACGGGCTCCTTGCAGGACTGAGGCCCCAGCATCCCCTAGTACACACCCTGACAAAACTCCTGCACACAGAGCCCCCTCAGATTCAGTTTCTAGGGTCCTGAGTGAAGGCAATTGGTCCTCCTCTTCCCCAGCTTCCTCTGCAGCTGACCTATCCGGTGCATGGATTGTGTCATCTCTCTCATGTCATCTCTTTGGTAAGAGGCTGGAGGTGGGCAGTGTCACTCCTATTTCTATTGCCTTTGTGAGTGCAGAGTTTTCTCTTTAGGTTTCAATGGTCACTGAACCTTCCCGGCTGCGTTCCCCAAAATGTCTTCCATGGTATGTTGATGCAGACACACCTCGAAAAGGGTGGCGGCCAAGTGCGTGCTCAGTATCTGACACGTTAGAACTGTAGACAGTGCCTGGATGTATTGAAATTGCAGAGGCTTTTTGTCAAAAGCCATGTCAGGGGTTGAGTAACTATTACTCTATTGTTTGCAGAGGTATGTGGTGTTGAAAGTTCTCATGAGTGAAAGGCCACACTGATGTCTACCTGGAATGACGGTTTTAAAGCAAGGGTTGAAAACTCATGTGACTCGGCACCCGTTCAACATAAACAACGAGACAGGCAGGGGTCATCTGGGGACCTGAAGCAAGTGACAGGTCCATCTAAGTGTGCTGCTGCCCAAGGGCTCCAGACAGGCTGCTGCTGTCAGGTGGGAGCGCGGGCCCCTGTGCCCAGGCCTGGAATTTTTAAAATGTTAATCTCTTGCATTTTAATTTAATTCTTAGAAAATACTGTGTCCTTGAAGCAAAATATATCTGTGAGTCGGATGTGGCCTGCAGGCTGTGGTGGTGTGTTTTAAACCACGGTACAGGCTGGAGAAAGGGCCCGAGGCAAAACCAGTGAGCATGTCTGCGTGTTCATCTCCAAAGGGGGTCCTGCCTGGTAATGGGTCACTGGGAGGAAGGGTGGGTTAGAAAGGTGGGGGAGGGCTGGGGAGCCCATGCAGGCATGGTTGGAAGAGCAGGCAGCTTAGAACATGCTTCCAAATGTACTTTGGCTTCTTGCCTTCATGGGAGCTGGGGAAATCTGTGGGTTTAAAAAAATCTTATTTGCAAATTTACTTATTCTTTAAATTCCTTCTTAAAACATTATTTTGCATTATTTAATCTTCACAAAATCCTTCAAGGATTCTCAATTGTGAACAAGATAACAGTTGGCAGTCAAATCCTTCCTTATTAAGGCTGCACACTCCATTCATTCATTCATTCATTCAGGTGTGAATTTCTTTATTTGACACTGACATAAATAAGTATACAAATAGTCATTGACTGCTGTCTTGTGCGGGCAGGGTGCGAGGGGCTTCTGGGAGTACAAAAAGAAACACGATCCTGTCTCTGCCTTCTAGGAATTCAGATGCCCTCAGGGAAGGCTGGGATGATGGCTGCGGCTTGGACCAAGTGCCTGGTGCTCTTTTTCCGTGTTTTTGTTCAACTTTGTTTAACTCAATTAATTTATAACAGCTTGCCTGAGAAGTGGCTACTATTTCTGACCTCGGTTTAGGGAAAGCATGGAGACACATATTGTTTCAGTACTTTGCCCAGCATCAACGTTATGGAAGCTGGAGCTGGATGGAAGCCCGGGGCACATTTTCCCGACCATTTCGCCACCTGGGCCCCTGGCACCCTGTGGCGGGGCTTCCGAGAGCCTCTCAGCTCTGATGGGGAGCGCGGCAGAGGCAGCAGGATGCTGGATGCCGAGGAGATGCCTGAGTCAGACAAGCGGAGAGAGGTGCGTGTGGGGAAGGAGGTCAGGCAAAGGAGAAGCAGCAGGAAGACCAGCATGGGCCCGAGACCACGGGGGCCGGGGGAAGGGGAAGCGGTGTGCGACAGATGGACGGCTCTTGGGGCAGCGGGGCCAGCGGCCATCGGGGACGGTCAGAGTGGAGAGCCCTTAGACCTCACCTGACCCTGCAGAGGAAGAAACAGAAGGATGCAGAAAGGTTCATCCTCCTTATAGATGCCAAAATGCCCATCCTCTTACGAGAGAAAGCAAATACAAACTGCCATGAAATGCCACTTCCTAGCATCAGACGAACAAAACGTCGAAAGCTTACTGCTGCTCCTTGTCGGCCAGGACTCTCCTTTGTCACAAACCCGACGGGAAAGTCAATTTGGGAAAACCTTTCTGAGGGCAGTTTGGCAACATGCGTGTATCCACATTTTAAACGCACATACCTCTTGATCCAGAAAAATCCTCTTAGGACACATACATACTTACAGCCCAGATGAACACAAACATGCACACACACACAAAGGTAAGGATGTGACCCTTTAAGAAACAGAAAATTAGCCGGGCTCGGTGGCTCAGCCTGTCATCCCGCGCCTTTGGGAGGCTGAGGTGA
>NW_007250755.1:59390-90833 GCF_000164805.1 Carlito syrichta
GGATCGCCGGAGCCCAGCAGGTCGAGGTTGCGGTAGCCGGGAGCGGCCACTGCACTCCAGCCTGGGCGACAGAGTGAGACTCCAACTCAAAAACAAAAAAACAAAACAAAAAAACCCCCCAGAAAATTGGAAAGTGTATTCATCAGGAGAAGGTTAGGCATATACATTGTGACAACACAAACTAGAAGATATTGACGTTCTCATGGCTCTTAACATAAAGTCCCACGTCTTTCCCCTTTCCATGGCCTGCAAGACCTGGCCTGGCCTGGTCCCCACCTCCCTCCCAAACCCTCTTCAGGGTACTCTCTACCCTCCTGCTCCAGCCACAGGGGGGCTGGGACGGCTCCTCACCCAGACCAAGGCAGTTCCACCCTCTGGGGAGCGCTTTCTCCTTGGAAAGTTCTTTCCGCAGATGCTAGCACAACTCACTCCTCACTCTGTTCATGCCTCTGTTCAGATATCCACCCGGGACAGTCAGCTTCTGAAAGATCCCTCCTCCGCAGATTTACATCTCGAGTGGTTCCCTCCCCTCTCGTGTGAGCTGGACCAAGAGACTTACTACAAATGAGTAGAATGTTTAAAAATGAGGGGATGTCACTTCTGAGGTTTGATTATAAAACATTGTGTCTTTATCTTGCGTGCTCTTTGTCTCCCTGTCTCTGGCTCTTTTCCCTGTGTTCTTTGAGGAAGCAGGCTTCCACACCGTGAGCTGCCCCATGAAGAGGCCACGGTACGTGGCCAGGCCGAGGGGGCCTTGAAGTCAACAGCCAGCGAGGAGCTGGGGCTTTTGGAGAACATCCTTAGGAAACTCACTGCTGCTAACAGACGCGGAACCAGGAGGTGAGTGCCTCCCCAGCTGAGCTTTCCTATGACTGCGGGCCTCACAGACAACCTGACTGCAGCCTGTGAGAGACTGACACAGAAGATGCAGCTAAATCTCTCCTAGATTCCTTTCCAACAGAAGCTGTGAGATTACAAATTCTGTTGTTTTAAACAGGAAGGCTCAGGATTCTTTGTTACGCAGCAATAGCTCACTGATACAGAACCCCTGGGAGAAGCCTTCCACAACTTGGCAATCTAAAACAGAATTCTCGGCTGGGGATGGGGGCTCAATTCTATAATCCTAGCACTTTGGGAGGCTGAAGTAGGAAGATTGTTTAAGGCCAGGAGTTCAAGACCAGCCTGTGCAAAAAAGCAAGATTCCCATCTTTACAAAAAGTATGCTAAAATATTAGCAGGGTATGGTCACATGGGCCTGTAGTCCCAGCTACTTGAGAGGCTGAGACAGGAGGATTACTTGAGCCCAGGAGTTTAAGACCTGGGTGAGCTGTGATTGTGCTACTGCACTCAAGCTTTGTTGACAGAGTGAGACCCTGTCTCTAAATAAACAAACAAACAAATCAATCACTTTGTTTTCCTTCATAGCATATACCTCTTGGATATCATTTGTTAAATTTATTTGTGTATTTCTGTCGAGTAGAATGTCAAGTCTCATGAGGGCAAAACTGTTTTGTTTACCCTTGTGTTCCCTAGTTCCTTGAAGAATGTCTGACGTTAAGGGTGTGCTCACATTCAATAAGTATTTGTGAATGAAGAAGTAGCACAACCCTTAAAAAAAAGAAGCTAGGTCTACATTTGAGAAAGGTTTCTGAAGTTCAACATTGTAGGGGAAGAGGAAACAAGCTGCAAAGCAATTCATAGAGCACATGGTGCCCCTTTCATGACTAAAGTGTGTATATGCATTAAACGACATCTGAAAGGATACATATCTAAGTAAGGACAACAGTTTTCTCTGGAAGATGAGATTATGGGCCACCCTTTCAAAAGCATTTCTTCCATGTTTAAATGTTTTGCGACAATTACTCTAGAATCCTAAAAACTCAATAAAGACATTGTATAGAATGTGTAAGGCCAGTCAGCCACTTGCTCTTCAGTTCCTGTGTATTCTCTGCGGGTGAACCCCAGGGGAGGCCGTCCGCTGCTGCCCTGGACCCAGCAGCCTCAGCACTTTCCTGACAGTGGCCAGAACTGCACCCCCACTGCACCTCGCCCAGCCAGCCTCCAGTCTCCAGGCGGTGCACAGGAAGCGCTCCCACATGACAGACTGTCAGAAAGTTAGCATGTTTTCTGTGAATATTTCTTGGCAATAATTACAGAATAGGAAATCAGGAGTTGAAAAGAAATAAAAAGACAGTGCAGCAAAAATAACTGTTTTTGCAGTTCAGCCTTGAAGGGATGATGCCTGCTGAGGAGGGATGGATGGAGCATCCCGCAGGGTCCTTGGCTTTGCTTGAGGGAGAAGTTCTCATGGGGACATGAGGCCTGGGCTTTGGGGACAGCTCCAGCGAGATCCCTGGGCACACAGGCGGCTTTCTCCTTGTCTGTCTGAGTGTGGGCAGGCAGGTACCCAGAGCTGCCCCGTCTAAAGCTTCTGCATTCTCTGTAGACAAAGTCCGTGTGGGAGGCAGCCGATCATCCTTCTCCACACAACTGGGTTTGGACAGAGATTTTGTTTCCCTGCCACACCATTCACTTTCTACCACTCCACCCGCAGCGTCTGCGTGCTCTTAAGGTGACTGTGTGTATCGACTGGGCGACAAGGCAAGCTTCTGAGAGGGCAGCTGATCATAATTCTGGAAGACACCATCCTGCACGCCGTCATCCCAAGTCTTGAAATCCCAAGACCACAATCCCAAAATATAATTCAGGGAAAAATAATGTCAATATTATTCTTAAAAGATATTTATTTGCATTTTAAAAAGGGGATTATTGGAGAAACATATAAAAACGTGACATAATACTTCATAGGTCACTTCATACAATAAGTGGCCAACAATAACATACATACTTTTGCAAGTACAAACACTCGAGGATGCTAATAATCCACAGGTGTAACATTTATGAGCAGATGATCTGCGTTTGTAAAGATATAGATCAAATAAGGGAAATGTATAAATGCATATCACTATGACTTGTAATTGTGTGTACCCCGCCTTATAACTGCAGTCATCTGAAATACTAATAACCTATGTCTATGTCTTTTAACGAGATCAATTAAAAAGAGTCAAGATACCAAGAAATTTTATCTTTCACAAATGCACATGTACGAAAAGGGCATTTCTTCCTTTATTGAGGAAGTCTTGACATTTTTTATGTACATGCACAATGTTTAAACACAATGTCAACATTATGTTAGTGGAGTAAAATTTGCAAAAAATGAGTAAGACAAGTTAAAACTCTTGGTCAGGCATGGTGGCTCAGCCTGTAGTCCCAGCGCTTTGGGAGGCCAAGGCAAGAGGATTGCCTGAGCCCCATGGGTTCGAGACCAGTCTGGGCAACTTGGTGAGACCTCGTCTCTACAATAAATCACAAAAACTAGCCTGACGTGGTGGTGTGCATCTGTAGTTCCAGTTCCAGCTCTTGGAAGGATGAGGCGGAAGGATCACTAAGCCCAGCAGGTCGAGGCTGCGGTGGTTGTTAGCATGCCACTGCATTCCAGCCTGGGCGACAAGAGTGAGACGCCAACTCCAAAACAACAGCAAAAAAACAACTCTTTAAAAGTCTCTACACAATTTGTACCTCCAATGTTGAAAATTATGTAAAGATGAAATGCATAATATAACAACTTGTAAAAAATATTGCTGACAATTTAGAATAGTGAAAAAGAAACACTAAAAATGGCAAAGAAAAGGAAAAGATAACCCCTAAATCTGAAAGGACTAGTCAACTTGTAAATAAGTATATTAGAGGGATCGATTATAGCAATTGCTCAGAGATAGTCCACCGAGTCGGCCAGCGTTCATAATCACTAACTATATTTTGAAGTCCTTCCTCACAATGAATAACTGTTATTTTACTTTTTGAACATGACTCTCCCAGGAGAATACATTCACATTCGTTTTCTGTGTGGTGTTGCTCTTTTTTGAAATTCTCCTATGCTTTGATATTCACTGACGTGAGCATTTTCTATTACATTTTATCACCTTCTGTCGAGAGTGAGGACCCGACCTTCCATGTCTTCTGTGGTCTCCTCGGGGCCTGGAATAGTGAGAGCACAAGTCGGGGCTCTGGAGGTATGGTTGATGGAATGAACGGCCACACTCACATCTGTGTGTGTCCTTCCTGAAGTGTGGGCTGGCACAGTCTGACACTCCAGGGTACAGCAGGAAGTGCACGCCTTCTTTCCAAAATTCTGTACGTCTATGAATGCGACCTAAGATCACATTTAGGTAGCCAAGTTAAAGAGTTATAAAACTTGTCCCTCTCACCTTTTATCCTTAAAGGAGATGTCAGCTGGTGTTTCCTTAGATGCCATTTTAATTGCAAAGTATTTCAAACATGGAGTATTTCAGATACTTTGAAAATAACAGATGCTCAGGGATGTACCTCTGGAGTTTAACAAATATTCTGTCTTGCCATGGTTACTTTTTGATAAATAAAATACACAGATAAAACAAGAGCCTCCTTTGTTTTTCATTCTTTGCTCTTTATCCTAATTAATCATAAGAATAAATATTATCCTGAAGTTAGTGTATTCTTTCCAACTATGCTTTGTAACTTTATTTTATATGTATATATTTATAAAAATAAAATGCCATATGTAATGTATCAAATCTTACTGTCTAATATTCTGTAACTCAGAATTGTGTCTTGAATATTGATTCATAAGAACCTAACTTAATTTTAATTACTGAATTCTATGAGTATGTCCTAATTTGTCTATGCTTAGCAGATGTGCAGGGGACTTTTCACTTCCCCATTTGCATACCAGTCCTTAGTTTTATAAGACTTTTCATTTATCAAGCTGATAAATATGAAATAGTATCTCATTCTAATCTACATTTCCTTTTACTTGTGAGGTCGAACATTTTTTCATGCGTTTTTTTTTTTTTTGCCATTTGGGTTTTCTCTTTTATCTATTGCTTATTCTTACAATGTGGTAGATTGTTTGCAAAAATGGCTACAATAATTCCTTTCCCAGAATCCACAGCCTTGGGTAGTTCCCATCATACCGACTCTGGGTTTAGACATGTGACTTGTTTTGACTAATGAGATAAGAAAATGTGAGACTCAAAGATATCCAAAAGACTTGAAAAGTGCTTGTGCGCTAGTGTCTGCTGTTTCTTGTTTCTCTCCGGCAACCCCCATGCGAAATAGCTTGGGTTAGCCTGTTGGATAATGAGAGACACATGGCCCAGTTCCCACTTACCTCTATCAGTCCAACCAGTTGTCAAACATTTGTCTGAGGCCATTGTCTGTCAGCAAACATGAGATGGAGCCCAACGAATAGCTTGAGGACAAGGAGAGTCATCCCCTTTGAGCTCAGCCCAAATTGTCAACGTATGAAACCCAGAGCAAATAGATAGCTGGTTGTTTAAGTCAGTGAGCCCTGGGTGTTTTGTTAGGTTATGGCTCATTCGCATACACATTTTGCCTGTTTCCCCTCTGTGTAGCTGCGTGTCCTTTTCTTCTTGCTAAGCTCTTTCTTAACATGACACTCTTCATGCAACACTGTGAGTAAATTTATGAGACAAGCATTATTATCCTCATTGCCACTTTAGAAATGGTGAAACAAGGATTAAAGAGATTTAGTGACTTATCACAGACCAAATACCAAGCAAGCGGGGAAGGTGAAACTTGAATCCATAACTGGCGACAGAGCTTAGCTCTTAAGCGTTTCATTTCTCTACTTCATTTCTAGCTCTTAAGCCTTTCATTTCGCTACTTCCCTCATGTGCTGTGTTCACAGTCGCTCAGCCCATGGAAACTCTTGGGGGTTAGGAGCAATGTCACTTCTCTTTTCATACTGTTTTTTTTTCCTGATGTTTTTCATTCCAATGCAGTCATTTTAAAAATTATAGTTATGTGGGGTGTAATTCGGGATTAGTTACACAAGCAGGCTTCATGCAGGTGAAGTTTGGACCTCCAACTGGTCTGGTTTAGGACCAGGTACCGTTTGAGATGTTACATACCCTCCCCCTTCCTCCCTCCCTCCCCTGGCAGTGTCCATTGACTGCCAATCCCTCCCTTGTGCTAATGTGATTCATGTCCAGGTCCCACTTATGAGTGAGAACAGGCGGGATTCAGTTCTTTGTTTCTGTGATAGGTCACTAAGTGCGATGGTCTCCAACTCCATCCAATTTGCTGCAAACCCCATGCTTTTGTTCTTCTTTATGGCTGTGTAATACTCTATCATGTGTATGTACCACATTATCTTTATCCAGTCCACTTTTTTAAAGTTGGTATTTTTATTTATTTTTGTTTAAATAGATGTCTCATAGTTTTTGTAACTTTCTTTTAAAGACAGGCTTTCACGAGTTGCCCAGGCTGGAGTACGATGACTAGTCACAGGTATGCTCATAGCTCACTATAGCCTTGAACTCCAAAGCTCAAGCAATCCTCCTGAGAAACTAGGACTATACAGTGAGTCCCCTACATATGAACCTTCAAGTTGTGAACTTTCAAAGATGGGAATGTGCACGGGCATGTCCAATCACACCTTTCTTGTCCTCTGTCACCTATCACTGATGATCCTATGGAAATGAGGCACTCTTCTCCATGGGCTTTGACTCCAATTGAATCAGGCTCCTACATCTCCCACTTTCTCTCCCTTCTCTAGTCAGTAACTCTTCTTTCCTGTTCGCTTGCTGTCAATCCCTGTATGCTAGCTGTTATTCTGTAATATACTAACAAAGCCTTCAAGGTACTGTACCGAAAGACTAAAATGCTTTCTTTATTTTTTATTTGTGTTTTATATATTATCTGTGTGAAAGGTGTTGTAAACCTGTTACAGTACAACATTATATAGCCGATTGTGTCAGTTGAGCTATCCAGTTCACTTTTGTTGGGCAGTGAGGTTGGTTCCATGATTTTGCTGTTGTGACTAGTGCCCCTATAAACATGCATGTGCAGGTGTCTTTTTGCAGTGATTTATGTTCCTCCAGGTATATTCCTAGAAGAGGCATTGCTAGATCATATGGAAGGTCAGTTTTTAGTTCTTTTAGGAATCGCCACACTGCTTTCCAGAGAGGTTGAACTAGTCTGCACTCACATCAACAATGCAGAAGCGTTCTCCTGGTTGAAGACTTTCTGTTTTCAGCAGTGTACAGAAACCAGCTCACAACAACTCATGAGAGCCAGTGCTAGCATTTCTTCCCAATTCTGAATTTAGCTCATCACATGGCAACTTGACATTGGCTGTGGTAGGAGTCTTCATATAACAGAATTTGGCAAATGCTACCAATTGGAACTTTTTGTCTTCAGAGAGCTAGTTTACCAGCACACCAAGTCCTGGGCTGTTTGTTCCTACTTCTTGTATCTTGTTGGATCTTTCCCTTTCACTTGCTTGTTAGCATAGTGTTGAAACACGATTTTGCCATCCAACATGTTTGCTAGCCTTCCCCACTTGAAACTCTTCCACAAATGGAATAAGCCTACTTTCTATGTCTTCACTGGGCCATGGACGGAATTTTAAGGGCAGGAAGGATTGTTCCATTAATCAATACCTCCATTCCCCTACTAACAGCTAATATTCATTGAGTATTTAGTATGTGCAAGCAGTGTTATAAGCCCTGTACATATATTAAATTGTTGTAATCCCCTCAACATCCTCTAAGGTATGGATTTGAGGCTCAAGGAAGTTGAATTATGTTCCTTAGAGGGTATACATAATTAGCCGATGGCTGAACTGGGATGGAAACCCAGTTTGCTATTTTATATAATTGCACTACAATCCAGCCTTCGAGGCTGTATTTGATTTCCAAGAATACCCTGGAGCTGGGGGCGGGCGGTGAGGTTTGGATTCAGTGAGCAGTAAGATTCAACAGGCAGTGGAGAACCAATGAAAGTTTTTGAATGTGGGGAGTGATTTTTTTCACACAGTATTTAGAATGTTTTGTTAGATTAGGGTAAGACTGATTGACCCAAGTAGCTAAAAGGCCAGGGGCAGGGAAAACCCGTGTGGTGTTATAGCCATCACTTAGAACTTGGTCATATCTATGGAGATGAGGCACTCTTCTCCATGGGCTTTGACTCCAATTGGATCAGGCTCCTACATCTCAGCTAAGTTGCCAAGGCTCTGTTCTTGCTATTCCCCCAGTCCAGGGTGCATTTTTCTGTCTGCTTTATTTCTTTATATGCAAAAATCATTAAAAATAACTACAGATATATTATTATTATTGAGCGCTTCTAAAAATATATTCCCCTTACATACTCATCATCTGATTTATACACTACAGGTTTGAACATTTCCCATGTATTTATTATTTCTCACCCGTGAGTCTTTAAGTTCCTCAAGGGGAAGGACAGCATCTTACACTCTGGCATGCTCTGCAGTGCTGAGATCATCAGAGTCACTCCATAAATGCTTGTGGAATATAAAAATGCATAAACAAATCTCCCCTTTTCTCCGTGGGCAAGCTCATTGACAGGGGGTGCCTGGAGTAATATAATTAGGAAGCTCCCAAATAAAATTGTGTTAAGGAACCACTTAAATGCTGTAAAAGAAGAGTAGAGAAGACAGCCAATTAGTATCTACGAGCACCCATGATTTCTACATAATAGAAGGAGTCATTTATTGGATTTAGTTGACTTAGTTAAGTTCCTGGCTATAGGCTGTCCCCTGAGTCCTTAATTGCTTCATCCAAAAGGAGGAAGATAAGGGGCCCCATTCAGAGCCAAGTCCTAAGGAATCCAGATTGAGAGACCCCCCCCCATAGCTCCACTGGCAAGTTTGAGAGTATAGCTAGAGAACTGAGGAGCCTGGTCGAGGGAAGCAGAATGAGCACATTTCTAGTGTGCACAAAAACTACACTAAGCACATTTTGATTTTGGTCTTTATCACAGACCTGCCAAGTGTGTTTCGTGATCCCCCTTGAAAGATGAGAAAACTGAGCTCTGAGAGAGTATAGAACTTGTCCAAGAGTACACAGTCAGTGAGAAGCTGAGCAGGGATTCAAATTCAACACTCTCTGGCTCTAAAAAGAATGTTTTGTCGTTTACAGATAGGGCGAGGCTGTTAACATAAGGGTAGGGATGGGGCTGGATGTCAGAAAATTAGGAGAAGTTTGCAAGTCCTGCTTAAAGACATTCAGATCAAACTTAAAGACTGCTTCCCCCACCCGCGCCTACAAAAGGTTTTGTAGGATGGATTCCACTATTTTATCATCACTTGCAACTCTTATTTTAGTAAGCCACTGCATCCCATCAAGGTGGGAGACATGGACCTGCCTGGCATTTTCTGGAATGGGCTATGGTGAGCAGTCCAGTTTGGAATGCCAACTAACGCTTGACAGGGAAAAGTGTACCATGCAATGGTTGTGAGAGCAAAAAGATCTTCCAGGGATCTCACTTAGGAGTGCTCCTGAAGACAGCCAGACAGCTGACAGAACTCAACAAAAGGAGTCAGGCTGCAGTGACAGACGGGCTGGTGTGTGGCAAGATAACTGGGGCCCCACAGCAAAAGAAGCATCGAGAGAATCTGGGGACATGCAGGCAGCTGATTCCAGAGGAAGATAAATATGGCCTCAGAGAGGCCGGGCAGCTGATGGAGAAGGTAAGTATGGAGGTGGTCAGCAGAAGAGCCATCAGGAGTAGGGATCTAAACAATAGCTCCAAGGCAGATTATTCAAGGTTGGGTTTTTCTCTCTAGGATGTCGGAGGAGTAGAAGGCAGGCTCCATTCTGGGGAGCGAGGTGGGATTTAGACTCAGTGGAAAGACATCCACAGAGTTCTGGAAGGCGTTTCACAGAACGTGCCCAAGGCAAGAGCAGACTCTGTCCCAATTCCTGCAGCTTAAGGGACTGTGTGTGTCACAATCACATATACACATACAAATATATGTACGAACATACATATGCCTCTGTCACTTGAGATCCAGTTGTTATTCCTGGGACATCATGACCTGTAACCCTGCACATTTGCTGTCATGATGAACTCCATTTGGGCCCCAGGAAAATACTTTTTCACATCTCTTGCTCCAAAACACGTCAACTCATTCAGATGTGTGGGTTTGCTGTTGTCATTAGAAAAAGCCAAGGGAGATGAGCTGTGGAAATACTTAGGTAAGAGAAAAGACAAATGAGCATATCAAATCCTTTCTCTCAGGTAGCATGGATGCAATGGTTTCTGGCAGAAAAAAAATATAATTTTCTTGTAGTATCATGCAGTCTTTGTGTTTTTATCCTTTTCTTTTTATGTTCCAACTTGTGGTTCTGGAGGTACTCAGAATGAAATTGGCATTCACAAAAGTTGCTCATGGTGGATGAGAGATATTTTGCAATAATAAAAAAAATCATATTTTTCTTATTTTTGTTGCTTAGTTTTGATTTTGCTGCACTGCAATAAGACTTGAAAGAGAATAAGGACAATATGGCACCTAAAGAATTGTAGTGAAAGTACAAAGATTATAGAGTTATTGTGAGCAAATGGGATGAAGGGGTACTCTCCTGAGCTACAGAAGGATTGGTTTGGTAGTTTAAGATCAAACAAGTCAAATTTCTTAGAGCTGTCCACAGTTAGCAATGGTGATCTTCTTGCTGGTCTTGCCATTCTTGGACCCAAAGCCCTCCATGTCTTATACAACATTCATGCCCTCTTTTACCTTGCCAAAGCCCACATGCTTGCCATTCAACCATTCAGTCTTTGACGTACAGATGAAAAACTGGGAACCATTTGTGTTGGATTCAGCATTTGCCATGGACAAGATGCTGGGACCTGTATGCTTCAGGATGAAGTTCTCACCACCAAATTTCTCCCCACAGATAGACTCACCGCTAGTGCCATGATGGAGTATGAAGTCATCACCCTGGCACATAAACCCTGGAATAATTCTGTGAAAGCAGGAACCCTTATAACTGAATCCTTTCTCTCCAGTGCTCAGAGCACGAAATTTTTCTGGACTTTCTGTCTTTGAAACTTTGTCTGCAATCAGCTCGAAGGAGACATGGCTCAAGAGCTCGCTGCCAACAACGGTGTCAAAGAACATGTGGTTGACCATGGCTGATGGGAAGAGGCTCAAGGCATCATCATCTGCAAAGCCCTTATTATTCTTAAATTTGTACTTATGTAGATCTAGATATAACTGTGTGAAGTGTAGCAGTGATTCTTGATATGGCCAACGATATGGGTATTGAATATTCAAATTGTAAATAATCTTATTTTTATAACCTATTTATTATGCTTTAATTCAATTTTCAAAAAGTTAAATTAAGAATTAAGGTTGATTTAAATGATTGTTTAAAAATGTGAAATTCATTAATCATGACATATATTTTACCTCTTAAATTTAATGAATAACTGACTATTTGGGGAGAAAAATAGATTTGTAATTTTTTGAGAAGTAAAATTAATTTTACAAATTTTATGCTCAATTTACATTTTAAATGAAAATATATTCAAATTTTGTACACTTTGAATACAATTTACATTTCATATTTTGCAGACTGAACTAATTTTGCTCTCACAACAACCTTGTGAGGTGAGTGTTGTTATTATCCTCATTTCTATCAACTGAACACAAATTACATAAAACTCTTGATTATAGGAATATAGTTAGTAATTTTACGTAACTGATGGCAAGAAAAAATACATGTGTAATCATTTATAAATTATGTATACATTTATTACTTGTCCAAATATTATCTATCAATAGGCCACCTACACATAAACAATAGTGATTAGTTGTCTATCTTGGTATTTTATTTTTTGTTCAGATGAAACTACAGCTTTGCAAATATTTTTAAATCTTGTCATCATAATGGTATAAATGTCAAGGTGAAACATAAGTTATTTGCCAATTTGATTTGTAACTTTTAAATATTTATGTGATATGTGGGTTTATGAAGTTGAGTTGTAGGCATCAAAATGTTATGGCCAATTCCTTATTCCTGGTATCTAAATATAGCCTCATTCAGTAAAAGGGTCATTGCAGAAATAATTTAGTGAAGAATCTTAAGATCATCTTGGATCAACTGTGTAGGTCATAAGTCTAATATCAAGTGTCCTTAGGCAAAGAGGAAGACACAAAAGCACAGGAGACAAGGGCATTTGGAGGAGGAAGCATCCCCAAGACAAGAGATGCCTGGAGCCGGCAGAAGCTCCAAGAGGTGAGGAAGGACTCTCCTCTGTAGTCCTCAGAGGACATGCTGCTGACACTTGGATTTCATATTTATAGCTCCAGAACCATGAGAGAATAAAGTCTTCTTGTTCTAAGCCACCACGCTTGTGGTGATGTGTTGTAACAGCCCTGGGAAATGAACACAGGCGTCTTCTATCTATATTCTTGTCCTGGGCCCGTGAGTACTAGAGTGGGCCTGGTTACTGAGTGAGCTAGTCTTGGGGGGGAAGTACAAGTACTCTGTTTAAAACTTGCTCCTTGCCCCAGGTACTCATACCTTCTGTGAGAGATTATGAGCTCTGTGGAGGCAAGTACCTGTCTTTGTTTTCTTCATGCCCCCAACTCCTAGCTGGATACTCAGTATGAGCTAAAGAAGAAACGAATGCATTAATGATTGAATGGTGGGAATTTAGAATGTAGGCTTGAGAATCAACTTTGCCTGGGTTAAAATGCAATGACCGGAGATGGTTCTTAAGAGCACTAAAGTGTGGCAAGCCCTGCTCTAGACTAATGTTGGAGAGAAAGGAGTGTAAGACATAGAGGATGAGACTTTCATTCCAGAAATCACCTGCCATTTATTGCCTTGGATTGGTAAATGTTTAACAATGGACTCATTAGACACAAAACAAAATCTCCTTTCTTTTAAAATTTTCTGATTTCTATAGTGTAATTATCTCCAGCATAGGTGATTTCAAAGTGTCAACAAAAAGCCACTGAATGTGGAATCAGAGACAGCATCACCATGCACTCTCTGCTTTCATGAGACCCTCGGAGAGGGCTCCAGTATACTGTTATCTGCTACTGAAAATTATCTGAGATGAAATGATGCCAACAAGATGGAAGAAGAGGGGTTTTCTATCATTATCTTCCCACGATGCACAGCTTTTTACAACCACCCATGGATGAGAGGACCTCTTAGAAGTCTGGATGTCTGGCAGAGAAATTCCAGCAAATCAGTGGAGCAAGGCCATCCAACTACAGAAACATTTGAAGAGGGTAAGAAAAGCAGTATTGCTTTAACCATGTCACCCTTTTCCCAAGGCAGCACAGCTCAGTGCCCAAAGAGACTCCCTTGGCCCATGATTCCTTTCGTGGAAGAAAGTGAGAGTTGGCTTCCCTAACTGTGCAGAATGTTATACAAGAGACATGATTCATAGAATGTTATAGCGAAGATCGCCATGGCCAACTGGCTGGGGCAGGCTGGGAGCAGGGAAGAGATGTGGAGATGCACAACCACAGGGCTGGAAATTCAACAAAGGGCCATGTGTCCTGCAGTTTCATAGTTTCCACCGGGAAGCCCACCAATGAGTTGCTTGGGATGCCTCACCAACATCCCCAACTGACTCATGGGTGGCCCCGATGCTCAATGCACCGTATTCCTTCTCCTAGCCCTTCCTCTCATGATTTTCTCCTCATATATGCCTCACAGGCAATAAGTGAGAGGCTTTGCAGATAGCTTGTGGGCATATGCAGTCAACTAGGTCGACTGTGCAAGATTGGGAGAAGCACATTAACTTAAGCATTTTAGAAGATTGCCCTAAGGAAAACAAATGGGTGACTCCCAGCATCCAGTTAGCTTTGCAGGTAGGAGAGAAGACATACAATCTTAAGAATCCCACCACCCCTAAGAAAAAGCAAGAGGTGTGGAACAGGCCCCTTCACAGGAAAAATCTGACAAAGCTTAGAATCCCTATCCCTGATGACTAATGAAGGTACTTCTTTCCTGAAGTTAGCCCATAAAGACTCGAAGAATGATAGATTCTTCAAATGCAAAGACAGCAACACAAAACCTCAAAGAGTGGAAAAAAAATAAAGTCCAACAAAACACAAGGAAGCATCATATCACCAGAGAAACACAGTAATTTCCAAGTAACCTACCCCCAAGAAATGAAAATCTATGAACTGCCTAGAAAAAAATTGTTTTAAGAAAACGCACAGAAATACAAAGGATCATAAGAGACTACTATGAGCAATTGTATGCTAAAAAATAGGATAGCCTAGAAGAAATGGATACATTCCTAGAAACTTATATCCCACCAAGACTGAATCATGAAGAAACAGAAAGCCTGAACAGACCAAAAATGAGTTAGGAGATTGAATCAGATATCAAAAACTATTTCGGCAGAGAAAAGCCCAGGATCAGATAGTTTCACTTGTGAATTCTATCACACATTTAAAGAAGAGTTAATACGAATTCTTCTCAAACTCTGCCAAAAAACTGAAGGGAAGGGAATGCATTCAAACTAATATTTCAAAGTCAGGATTATCTCATTAACAAAAATCGGACAAGTGCACTACAAGAAAAAAATTACAGGTCAGTATCCCTGATACATGTAGGTACAACAATCTCAACAAAATACTAGCAAACCAAATTCAGCAACTCACTCATTCACCATGATGCAGTTAGATTTATCCCTGGGATGCAAGGATGTTATAACATGCAAATCAATAAATGTGATACACCACATTAACAGAATAAAGGATAAAATCGTGTTATCTCAAGGGGTATAAAAAAGCATTTGACAAAAATTTAATGTTATTTTATCATAAAAACTCTCAAATATTAGGCATAGAAAAATGTATCTCAACTTAATAAAGGCCATATATGACAACCATACAGTCAATACCATATCAAATGGTAAAAAGTTGAAAGCTCTTCCTCTAAGTTCAGAAACAATACAAGGATGCCTGATATCACCATTTCTTATCAACACAGTACCTGACATACTACTAGCCAGAGTGATTAGGCAAGAAAAGGAAATAGAAGGCATCCAAATCAGAAATAAAAAAGTAAAATGCTCTTTGTTTGCAGATGACATGATATTACATGTGTAAAACCCTGAAGACTCTACCAAAAACCTGTTAGAACTAAGAAACAAATTGAGTAAAATTATAGGATACAAAACCAACATACAAAAATCAGTAGCATTTCTATATGCTAACAGTGAACTGTCTGAGGAAGAAATTAAGAGAATTAATCCCATTAATAATAGCATCAAAAAGAATAAAATACTTAGGAATAAATGTAAGCAAGGAGGTGAAATATCTGAACACTGAAAGTCATAAAACAATAAAGAACAAAACTGAAGAAGATAAATAAATGGAAAGATGTTCTGTGTTCATGGGCTGGAAGAAAAAATATTGTTAAAATGTCCATGCTACTCAACAGGATCTACAAATTCAATACAATCTCTACTAAAGTTCCAAAGGCAGTTTTCCTAGAAATATAAAAGACAATCCTAAAATTTGTATGGAACCACAAAAGCCTCTGAATTGCTAAAGCACTCTTGGAAAAAAAAGCTGTAGGCATCATATGCTTCCTGATTTTAAATTCCATTACAAAACCTTAGATAGTAATCAAAACAATATGGTACTGGCATAAACACAGACACATTGACGAATGGAACAGAAAAGAGAGTTGGGAAATAAATCCACACATACACATTCAACTAATTTTCAACAAAGGCTCCAAGAGTGCACAATGGGAGAAAGGATAGTCTCTTTGGTGTTGGGAAAACTGGATATCCATCTACAAAATAATGAAATCGGACCTTTATCTTACACCATACACAAAAATCAGCTCAAAGTGGATTTTCAACATAATACTAAAAACATAAAACTCCTGGAAGAATACACAGGGGAAAATGTCTTTGACATTGGTCTTGGCAATGATTTTTGGGGGATGGGACTCCAAAAGCTTGGCAACAGAAGCAAAACTAACAAAGTGGGACCACATTCATGTAAAGATAAAGGGAAAGCAAACTCAGTCTTTCCTATTATACTTTCTATTCTCTCATGGTCACACAACACTTATGACACCAGATGTATGTGTGTGAAGGTGTTTCTCCACACACTAAGAAGTCAATCAGTTCTCCAGATTCTGCAGTAGACACCCTCTAGGTGTCCCCTAATTCAGTTCAGTTAAATTCTGACACTATCCACCTGGACATATGAGGAGGACCCCAAAAAGCCCACAATTATCTTTTGGAGGGTGGGCTCCTTGTAGTACAGGATTCCCCCACTAGGTAAGTGTTCTGGGAACCCATTGATCAGTGTACCAGCTAGCATTGTGTGAGGCTGCGTTCAGCTTCACTGAAATTTTTTTTGGAGATTCCTTCAACGTGTTTGCCCATTTCATAATGGGCGATTTACGAGAGCACCTGCCCACACTGTGCTGAGTGTGCAACGGTGTTTGACCAAAAACGGCACACCCTTGTACTCCATTCTCCCTATTCACCTGATTCACCCAGAGCAACATTTTGTGTTTGCTTCCCTGGATGAAAAAGTCCTCAAAGGGAAATATTTTGCTGATGTGGAAGACATGAAACAAAAAATGGCAGGTGCACTAAAAGACCTCAAAATTGACTAGTTCAGATACTGTTCTGAGCAGTGGAAAAAACATCTCAGTGGTTGTATTGCATCAAATGGAAAGTACTTCAAAGGCGAGTGAAGTTTAAACATGCAAGAATACATACACAATTTTTTATAAATACATTCTGGGATTTTGGGTGATCTTCCCTCATAGAGTCAGATACCATAGGTTGAGGGCTCAGTCTCACATGACTACCCTCACTTCAGAAGTCAGTTACAAGTCTGGCCCTCTGAAGCTTCTGACAATGCCTATAAATCAGGGTTCTCACGACCCCCTGAGACTACCCAAGAGCCCCCAGCCAACAGTCAACTTATTAATATTCTAAAGAGACTCATATCACACCTGAAATTCCAAGGCCTTTAGGAGCTGCATGTCAGCAGACTGGAACAAAGACAAAATAAATATTTCACAATATCACAATAAGATTAAAAATTGTCTGCACAGCAAAGGAAACAATCAGCAAAATGAAAAAGCAACCTATGGAATGGGAGAAAATATTTGCGAACCGTATGTCCAATAAAGGTTAATATCCAAAAAATATAAGAAACTCATGCAACTCAATAGCCAAAACAAACAAGAAAGCAAACAAACAAATAAAAATGAAACAAACACAAACTCAAAACTGAAAATCCAAATAAACTGATTAACAATGGGCAAAGGACCTGAATAGTCATTTTCCCAAAGAAGACAAAAATGGCCAGCTGGTATATGATAAGGTGTTCAACATCACTAATCATCAGGGAAATGCAAACTAAAACCACAATGAGATATGGTCTCACATCTGTTACGATGGGTATTACTAAAAAACAAAACCCAACAAAAGTTAAGTGTTGGTGAAAGTGTGCAGAAAAGGAAACTTGTGTACACTTTGAGGGAATTGTGTATTGGTACAAGCTATTACGGAAAGCAACATGAAGATGCCTCAGAAAATTAAAAATAAAACTACTATATGATCCAGAAATCTGTCTTCTGGGAATATACAAAGAAAATGAAATCCATAGGTTGAAGAGATATCACACTTTCATGTTTATTGTAGTGTAATTCACAAAGGCCAGGATCTGAGAATAATCTAAATTCCTATGAATGGAAGAATGATAAAGAAATTGGTGTGTGTGTGTGTGTGTGTGTGTGTGTACATATAATGGAACATTAGTCAGTCTTATAAAAGAAGGAAATCCTTCCATTTGTGACAACATGGATGAATCTGGAGGAAATTATGGCATGTGAAATAAACCAAAGACATAAAGACAAATACTGCATGATATCACTTGCATGTGAAATTGTAAAAAGTCAAATTTATAAAAGCCGAGTAGAATGGTGGTCGCCAGGGGCGGGGGATGACAGAAATGGGAAGATGTTGGTGAAAGGATACAAGCTTTCAGTTATAAGAATAATAAGTTCTGGGGATCTAAGATATAGAACGTGACTATAGTTAATGGCAATGTATTGCATGCTTAAGGTTGGGAAGAGAATAAATCTTCAGCGTTCTTATCCACAAAAAAATGGGTAACTATGTGAGGTAATGAACATTCTACTTAGCTTGATCTTGGTAATCATTCTACAATGTATACCTACACCAAATTATCACATTGCACACCTTAAAAATAAGTATTTTTTATTTGTCAATCATACCTCAATGAAACTGGAAAAGATTTAGTTATTGGGCACTGGGACAAGGCAAGGTTTTATCACTTCACTCAACTCCAAAGTCTCAGTTTGTCGTCTGTACATGGGAATTGTTGTAAGGATCAGATTAGGCTCCTCCTTGGAGTCTCACTTATGCTGCTGCCTTTGCCAGGACACCATCCACTCCTCTCCTCCCCAGCATGTGCCTACTCATGGCTTAGTCTCACCTTAAACTTCACTTCTCCAGGGGGTCCCTCCCTAACCCCGTGTTTAAATCGGTTGGGTGCTCTAGTGATCTGTCTGTGTTTCCCATGAGTCTGTGAACGCTGGGCGAATCGAAACTGTGCTGTCTCGAGCTCTGATTTAATGCTGTACCTTGCAAAGGGCCTGGAATATCGTAAACAAAAATTGTTATTGAATGAAAGTTTCAGCTCGATTCAAGATCTGACTGGAAAGAAAGTCTCAAAGGAGGAGAAACACTGTCTCTGCCAAGAAGATTAATTTAACTCACTTTTTGCAGGTGTTTGAACCCGTCATCTACATTAGATTTAAAGGCTGAATTCAGGCCGTCTCTGTTCTCCGAGCCGTGCAGCCACCTGATTTTGGTTTGAGGAGGCTGTCAGAAATAGGACTCCAAATGCTCAGGTGACAATGGGCTTCTTACTGTATATCAGATGTCTGACTCTGATCACGGACTCAGCCTGGCTCCCAGGGCATCCATTTCAGTGCCTGGCCAGGACTCTGCTGGAGAACTGGCCCCCATCTGGACTGGAATTAAAAACCGCTGTATTGGCTTGCAAGTTGGCGCATACCCTGACAGAAGTGAAAACAAATGAAAGATAGCGCCAAGAGTTGGCCATGGTCCTAGATCTAAGTTGGGGCACTTAGGGCCTTGCCAAGGGATTAGAATGGGGGGTGAGCATGACGTGATTATGATCAGATGATTGGATGGCATTTGGAAGACACCAGTTAGACCCGCTGTCCACAGAGCTCTGCACCGTTACTTATGGGAGCTGGTGCCAAGGACAAGAGCCCCCTCCCCTCCTGATCCGTCTTCCTACCTAATCAGCAATTACGATCTGCCCTGACTTTCTCCGAAGGGCCCTGGCTACCAGCCACCTGCTGCAGGACAACACTTCAGAGCTGGGCTGGGAGCCACCAGCCTTCTTGTCGCCAGTCTGGAGGCAGTGTGTGCCTCGTCAGGAGGTTACGAATTTAAGCTGAACTGGAATCCATGGCTCCACAGCTTAAAAAGCAAGAATCTTTTAGACGTTTGCTTTGCTTAGCTAATTTATAGCCATCTTCACAGAGACTCGGATCTTTGTGAGCAGGGTGGAGTCAAGGGGCTGAGCCCTACCCTAGCCCTGCCATGCCTGCCTGCAATGTGGGCAAGTTCCTACCTCCCCTGCTCTTAGACTTACTGGGGGGATAGACCAGACATTCCATGACATCTCATCTCATTGTAATATTCAAGATTCTGTTATTGTATCTTACTCAACCCCATAGCGAGAGCCTAGAAGAGTACCTGGCTCACAGTAGCCCTTGACAAAGACTTTTTGTGTATTAGGTACTGGACGAAGTGCTTTACAAACTTCATCATCTCAGCAAATTCTCACAAACATAAGGGAAATGGGGACTCAAAGAGATTAAACAACCTTCCCGAGATAACCCAGCCAGTAAGGAATCGAACAAGAACCCGAAATTAGTTCTTGCTGGCCCCCGAGTGTAAGTTTTTGTTTTTTTAACCATTGTAACTGTGCTGTGTCTTCATAAATAACTTGAATGAATGTATGAATGTTCTTAGGTAGCCTAAATTTTTGGTGAGCTAATAGACTTAAATAGAAAATTGCCTTGACTGATTTCTTCGGATTTTCAATGGGCAGGTCAACACAGGCAACATGGAGAAGCAGGAAGCATGCCATAGATACCAAGCACATGGCAGGGTCAGAATCTATTAAACAGATGTCTTCCCTCAGGATCTTCTGGGAAACACAATACCTTCAAGCCTCTTTTGTCAAACCAGCAATTGGCAGTGCACTGTTCTCTAAATCTGGAAGTCTGACTCATAAAAAAGAAAAGAAAAACGGAGACATGATTTTTCAGAAGCAGGGCTCCAGTCTGGTCTGAAGGGCAGGGGCTGTGGCTTATTCACTTTCCTTTATTCTGAGCCTGACATGAGTCCCCTCCTAAACTCCCTGATGCTGGGAAGAGAAGCAGGAGAGAAGGACTGAGCTCCTGTGTACGTGTTAAGTGAAGCCATAGGCGGGACCCACCAGGTAGGTCTGGTCCTGGAACACGAGGTAAAATGGGTGATCAGAAGCTGATGTCACCCTCTGAGCAGGGACACATCCAGGTGTGTTTTATGGAGACAGAAAAGACCTGCAGGAGAGGTCGCCAGTCACTGAAGTGGAGTAAGGAATCTCAACTTCTCTCATTGCAACAGGACCAGTGTGTGTACAGACCTGGGTGTGGTGGATGTTTGTTGCGTTTTCTTCTGAGCACGATTGTTTCTTCCTGAGGTCACTGGCTTGACTGAGGGGAATGAATTATTTCCTCTGCTCTGTCAAAAGGCCTCTGACAAAGAAGGTGACCGCAGGGTGGATCATAGGGCCCAGGTGGAACCAATGGGTTGGGGGCATTTCACCCCCACTGTGGTTTAGGGATGGACACTCAACCCAAGTCATACCGGTTGGGATCAGTGAGCTGCAACCCAAGACTTTGGTTTGCCCTCTGAGGGAAGTGGGCTTTCCTAGATGGCCATGTGTGGTGATATACCAAGACGGAGACTGGGGACAGCAGGCAGAGCCTGGACTTGGAGTTAACCCACAGCGGGCAGAGTTGTGAGGGGGACTCGGGGAAGACTGCTTATGCCTTGAACTGTGCCACATCCAGGGGTGTTTCGGTTTAGTGCGCAAATAAATTCTCTTTTGTCTGAGCCAATGAGGGTGACATTTTAGATTGCTTTCAACGGAAAGAGCTGACTGATTCCCTGACCTTTCACTACTGTTCTGTTTCCCTTTCCCGTGAACAAATTTCTTTAATGTGTGGGTTGGGACAACATAAAAACGGAACTATGAAAATGTGTTTGAGGTCACTTACTCTAAGGGGAAAGGCCTATTTTACCAGGTTTGCTTGAATTACTCTCACCTTTCGTTCCCTTGATAATATCTCTGACAAAGGTAAACACTGCCTTCTGACAGCCTGCACTTCTGTCTGTAGGATGGATGCCATTTAATGACATCCTGCGTGGCGTTTTATATTAAGGTATTTAATAGCTTTTCTTTTCTTATGGAGATACAGGTAGCTGGTTTGGATTGGGATTGCTTGTCTATCCCAGTTTGTTTTTTTAAAGATGTATGCATGCAGCCCGGAGTTCCCTGTTCCCATGTGGGAGGAAGGGGAGACATTCGGAACTATGACCCACTTTGAGCAATCTCTCTGTTGGGAGGGTGCTGACTCAGATGGCTATTTTAAAACCCATATCTTGGGAATCCCCGAGGTCTCTGGATGAGAACACCCTTCCCAAAGCCTAATGTCAAAGGCCCGCCCTTTCTGTTATCAGAGGTAGGATGTGAATAGTTACGTTGGTAAAGAAGAAGTTGGTGGTAGTGTTGAGCTTGGAGAGGAACTGTGAAAAATCCTGCAATGTGGATTTTATGAATGCTTACTCCTAGACGCTGGTGCCTGGTTTGGCCCCACTGTGTGGATGTGTACCATGTGGTCAGCAAATTCTACAGTTCCGGAAGTCAGGCTGACCTCTGGAATCATAACGTTTCCCAGGAACCAAGGCGGGAGGGGGGCGGGGCAGGATCATGGGGTGGCTGGGTGGAGTGGCCTACACCTTTGCTACTGGAATGAGGTCCACAGACCACCAGCAGCAGCAGCATCATCTAGGAGCTTATTAGAAAAGCAGGATGCCAGGTCTCAAGCCAGACCTGCCAGATCAGAATCCCCAGGTGATTTCTGTGCACAATAAAGTTTGCGAAGTGCTGGTCCGCACCTACTGACTCTAGCACTTCACTCGATTCAGCGTTTAATGAGCACCCACTGTGCTCCGGCATTGTGCTGAGTATCACAGATATGAAGATGAATTATGCATCGTTTTTTTTCCTAAAGTGCTCCTGACGGCTTATTTACTTCTTTCTCTAGTCTCCCCAACCCTCTCCATTTTGGCTTTTGCCCTAGCTCTTCATGGAAAAGCTTCTTTTGAAAACCACTAATGACCTGCTTATTGTCAAATTCAGTTTTCTTCTCTCTGTAGCATTTCAGGCCTCTGACCAACACCTACCACTTAAATGCTGTCCTCTCCTGGCTTTGCTGACACTGCCATCTTGGCCTTTCTTTCTCTTCTTCTCCTCCCCAGTCGGGTCTGTCTCATTATACTGGTCTTCTTCGTCTCTCCGAGAGCTCTCTCCCCACTGAGTACTTACCCTCTCACCAGGCTCTCTCATCCAGGTCCATGACAAGAATTGCTTTTACCATAACATTCCAGGCCCTTCAGGAATCCCAGAACTGCTGATAATAAAAAAGTACTGGGGCCTCTTTTTCCCATAGACTCTTTTTTGAAAAGCTGTCAGTTGCTTCCAGTGGGGAATTTAATTTGGAGAGGGTCCCTGAAATGAGGGGGGTAGGTTTTTATGAGTATTGCTGCTAAAACAAATTGTCCTTGGCTGCTGTAACATGACCACCAGCCTGGTAGTTTAAAGCACGTTTAATATTTTACGGTTCTGTAGGTCAGAAATCTGATGTGAGTCTCATGGAGCTGCATGAAATCAATGCATCTGGAAGGCCATGCGTCCCTTTCTGGAGGCTCTAGGAGACAATCACTCCCTGGTGTTTTCCAGCGACCAGAGGCTGCCCACAGTCTCTGGCTCCTGGCCCTTCCTCCACCTTCAAAGCCTGCATCAGTGAGCTAAGTCCTTTGCATGCTGCCGCCTCTCTGGTTCTCTGCAGCCTGGAAAGCTTCTCTGTTTTTTAGGGGTCATGTGATTGGGTTGGACTCACCAGGATAATTTCAGATACTCTCCCATCTTAAGGTCTTCACTTGAATTGCATTGCAAAGTCTCTTTGGTTATGTAAGCTAACATATTCACTGGTGCAAGGATTAGGACGTGAGCATCTATGAACTCTATTATTTTGTCACCCCAGTGTGAATGAGCAGAGTCGAGTTAAAGGCAGGAATTCGAAAGGGCGGCGTGTCTCCCGCGCCCAGGATGGATCCAAAATAAAAGGAGTTAACAAGACATCCCGATGCCCGAATTGGAAAGATGAGGTGTGAGTGAGAAGGAGGGAAGGGATAGGGTAGAGATGGGGTGGGGAGAACAGGGAGGTGTGCTCAGGCTCAGCCACTACTCACTGATGGCCCCTGAGTCTATCCCCAGTCAAGTGCAGAGCAGCCCTCACACTCATCAAGTTCAAAACTAAACCCACTGTCTTCTTCATGTCAGGCATTCCCTCTGCCTTTCCTGTCTCTGTGAATGAGACCACAGTTTAGCCACTATTCAAGGCTGGAACTTCAGTCATCTTCTTTCCTTGTCCCTTATCTTCACACCAACATGAACCTCCTTCAAATCCTCTGGGCCCTTGTTTCTCAAATCCAAACTACTGTCCCAGACCCTGTGCCGGCCTCCTACCTCCCACCTCCCAGAGAGCAGAGAGTTATGTCTTGGATCTGCCTTCTTGTCTCCACGACAATCTGACTTCAGTCTACTTTCCCTTCTAATGCCGGACGATTTTCTACAAATCAGCTGAATCCAGCTTGACTGCCCACTGCCTTCAGAATCAAGTTCACTCTTGGCATGATTTTCAACGTCGATTAAACACCCGTCTCCTTATCTTGCCTTATTTCTGCCAAAGTTCATCTTGTATTTCGAAACTCCAGCCTCGCCAAATCCTCACTTTTCTTCAGCCATGCTTTTCACTCTTTGTAGCTTTAGCCATGTTGCTGCCTCCGCCTGGCCCTCCTGATCCCACAGAACTCAGCTCAGCTACTCCTCACCCCTTCTGGGTGGACCTGGTCACACCTCCATCTCCAGACTTCTACAGCTTTTTGCACACGTGGCTATTGTTCCATCTAGAACTAACCTGTTGCCTTGCACTGCGTGGGCATCAATGGCCCCTTCTAGACTCACCAGGCAATGCTGGGAGAGCCCTTCTTTGTCACACTGGAACTTTATTCATACATTTTATTACTAACAAAGCTTTTTTTTCCTTTTATGTCAATAGTTTTAGGCTTTGGTCACATGGTTGCATTATATAGTGGTGAAAAAGTCTGGGCTTTTTTTTTTTTTTTTGAGTGGGAGTCTCACTCTGTCGCCCAGACTGGAGTGCAGTGGCCGCTCCCGGCCACCACGGCCTTGACCTGCTGGGCTCTGGCCTCAGCCTTCCAAGTAGCTGGAACTACAGGCGTGTGCTACCACGCCCGGCTAATTTTTTGATTTATTGTAGAGATGCGGTCTCGCCAAGTTGCCCAGGAGGGTCTCGAACCCGCAGGCTCAGGCAATCCACTCACCTCAGCCTCCCAAGGCGCGGATTACAGGCTGAGCCACCGAGCCTGGCTGAAGTCTGGGCTTCAGAAATGACGTTGCCAACTACCCATCCAGGGAAGAAGGAGACTGGCTCCACACTCCCCACCCTGAAGGCCTATCTTCTTAGTCACAGTTCTTTTCCTCTGGCTATGCCAGATAAAGTGTGGTTTTAGTCTTGAGGAGGGCCGGAGGGTTAACCTAGAGGTGGTGAGCTTTGGGGTCTCTTTCTAACTTGGAGGTTTGGTAGAGTTATACCCTCAAAGAAAAGCTGATACTGGTTTCTGGGTACTATTGTTCAGATATAATCTGAGAAAAATCCCCCGGACACCCTGCAGGTTTCTATTTGGATGCGTTTAACAGTTATGACCATTTGTTCATTTGAGTTGATCAATATAATCTCCTACATGCAAAGGCCCATGCAAGGCCAATCGAAGAGGAGAGGATAGTCAGGGAGTCTTCTGTACGCTTGGAGTAAAGCAGTCAGGGTTAGCACATGTTGGCAAACAAACAGCGTCATGGGGGCTGTGTGGAAAGCTTGGACTGTACTCTGAAGGCAACAGAGCCACTGGGGTAGTGACATGATGAATTCAGATGGAGATTGAGGGAAGCTTTGGAATGAGGTGATGTGTCACTTGGGCCCTGAAGTGGGATGTGGGAATTTATAGCTGGTGAGGGATGGGCATTCCAGAAGGAAGAAATTGATGGGAGAGACTCAGATGTGGGAAAGCACATGAACTGGGTGTTAAGAAGACTTTTAATTTCTTACGCGATTTGGTGAAACCCCTGCACAACTAGCTTGGAAGCCTCCCAGGTGTGTCCGGAGAACAATACAGGTTTTGCAGTTTGCATGGTCTGTACTTTGAAAGGGCTCTTCCCAGGTGAATCCACTGAAGATGGCACTTACCCAGACATGAGGACTTATGGTCCTGTGGCTTTTGCCTTGTAGGCTGTTCTGTCACCATGGCAACAGGGACTTCTGCTGCTTGGGCCTGGTTTCCCTGGAGGTAGCCCCGTAATGATGGTGATCTGGTCTCATGCTATGAAAAGCAAAGTTTGCTTCTGTTTCAGCCTCTGTTCAACTGAAGGGTCCATCTTCAGGAGCTGGCAACTGCCCTGAGTGCCGAGAAGAGACAGTTTTAGGAGAAGGAAGACTTCTCATGAAGATGCTATGATTGATATCTTTATAGATATAAAAACAAAGCATTTATCTGATGATTAGTGTGGCCGAGCACTTTTTCATGTGTCCATTGGCTGCTTGTTATATGTTCTTTTGAGAAGTGTCTGTTCATGTATTTTGCCCACTTTTTAATGGGGCTGTTTGCTTTTTTCCCTTTCAATACATTATTTGCCATAATACTATAAGAAAGGGATTGGCAGTAACTGAAAACTGCTGGTGTGAGAGGGGGGACACATAGCATCAATAAGGGTACCTGATCTCAAACCAGGTGAAGTGGGGACCAAAGGGAGGCCCAAACTTTACGGGTACGATGACCATTTGTATGCCTAATCCTAAATGGTACACCACATTTATTATTATTATTATTATTATTATTATTATTATAAAGATGTGGGGTACAATTCAGGGCTAGGTATACAAACATTGATTATGCAGGTACCCTTGTTGATGAGGTATGCCCCTCCCTCACCTAGCAGTTTCCCTCAACTGCCAATCCTACCCCCTCCCTGGCAGTTTCCCACTACTGCCAATCCCTTTCTTATAGTATTGTGATAATTGTTCAAGGGCCGCTTATGAGTGAGAACATGTGGTGCTCTGTTCTTTGTTTCTGTGATAGATCACTGAGTATGATCGACTCTAATTCCATCCAAGTTGCTGCAAAGTCCATATGCTTGTCCTTCTTTATGGCTGCATAATATTCAATTTGGCACACCACATCTTTAAATTAAAAAAAGAAAAGTACCAATTTTATTTTATTTTAAAACCAGGGAGCGCATGTGAAGTTGTTTTCCATGACACACAATGCTACAATACATTTTTTTTAAAGATAAAAAAAAAGGTGTGCACATGTGCAGTGGTGTGTGTGTGTGCATGTGTGTGTGTGTGCACACATTCTGATTGCAACTACTCTGGTGACAGCAAAACCTAACTTGGCCTACATTTTCTCTTTGGAAGTCACATAGTGATTGTACTATTCATAGAGATGGAACCTCTCTTGTTCTGCTTTGAAAACCATAGTGTTGGCTCAGGGGCATATCCCAGACAGAACTCAGACCTGCCAGTTATCTCAGCAGCAAAGGTGATGAGTTTTTTGAAGGTTTTAACCAAGAGTCTGACTGGTGAAGAAACAACAACCAGTGAACCAGGAGAAAGCAGTAGAGAATCACAAACTTTTCAAAACAATAGGCCAAGCGATATGCGAAGTCTTTTATCAGGTTCCATGTTCTTTCCCTCGGTAACCTACATCTTTTGTTCCACTAGAGACTTTTGTTCCACGGCCATCAATTGAGTTTTCAGAGGATTATAGCATCTGCATGTTAGTCAAGACCTGGGGAAGCCCTGGCTCCAAATTATATTCCACTCTTGAACCCCAACTTTGCAGTGTGTGTGCGTATGTGTGTGTGTGTGTGTGTGTGTGTGTGTGTAACTATATGTAAGTAAATGTGTATAAATTCCTAGTCAGCTATGTGTATGTTGAAATATTTTCTCCCAAACCTATCAATCTTTTTCTTAATGGTCATCACTTTTTGTATCTTTTAAAAGAAATGTTTGTCTATCTCAAGGTAGTGAATATATTCTCTTATATTATCTTCTCTAGAAGATTTATTGTTTTACTTCTCAAATTTGGGTCCATGATTCATCTGAAACTGATTTATTTTAAATGATGTGTATCAGGATCAAGGTTCTTTTTTTGCCGGGATCAGTGACTCACGTCTGCAATTCCAGCTACCTGGGATTGCTTGAGCCCAGGAATTCAAGGCTGCAGTGAACTATAATTGCATCACTGCAGTCCTGCCTGGGGACCAGAGTGAGGCTCTGTCTTAAAAAAAAAAGAGACTTATTTTTTCCTCCATAAAGATATTCAATTGACTTAGCAATATTAATTGAAAAGACCATGATTTCTTCACAGAGATCACAATCACATCTCAGGTGACTATCAGCAAATTTGTTTCTAAACTCTATTCTGTGCCATTGATCCATTTGTGTATACAGGCACCGTTCTATGCAGTCTTAAATATGTTAGCTTTATAAAAATCTTCCTATCTGATAATGGAAGTACTCTAACTTTTTTTTTATCATGGCTATTTCAGGCCTTTTAATTTTCATATAAGTTTTAAATCCCGCTAGTCAATTTCCACAAAAATACATTTTAGTCTTACTTGTATATTAAACTGATCCAAGACATACTTTTTAAAGTCAATATTTATTTTGTTTTTACCATGTATTTGTTCTCTCAAATCTTCTTTATTCCTTTTCACTTACCTGTTTCTATATGAGATCATTTTTCTTGTGCTGGAGGACTTTTTTATTTTAGTGTGGGACTCCTGATCACATATTTCCTTAATTTGTGCATGCTTTAAATGTCTTTCTTTTGTTTCATTTTTGAAGGTTATATCTGTTAAATGTAGAATTCTAGGTTGAAACTCATTTTTTTCATCACTTTAAAGATGTAATTCCCTAGTCTTTTCTGTAATTTTAATTAAGAGTAACCTGCTAGTCTTATGGGGTACCTTTTTCTGGTTGCATTCCTGGATTTTCTTTGTATTCTTTGGCTTCAGTGTATAGTAGTGTCTTAGTCCATTTGTGTTGCCACAAAAGAAAAAGAAAAAGAAAAAGAAAAAAAATACCAGCTGAGACTGGGTAGCTATAAATAACAGAAATTTATTTGCTCGCAGATCTAGAAACTAGGAAGTCCAAGATCAAGGTGCCAGTAGGATTGGAGTCTGGTAAAGGCTACTCTCTGCTTCCAAGGTGTCATGGTCTTGCTACATCCTCACATGGCATACGGGGGCAAGAAGGAAAGAACACTGTGTCCTTAAATGGCAGAAGAGATAGATGAGCTGAACAGCTCTCTGAAGCCTGTGTTATAAAGGCATTGGTCTCATTCATGACGGCAAAGCCCTTATGACTTAATCACTTCCTCCAAATCCTCCCTTCTTAATAGTATCCCATAGAGGATTAATTTTCAACATGAGTTTTGGAGAGACCTCAAAATTCAAACTATCGCAAACAGTTTTACTATTTTGTATTTGTGTGCGTTCATTTGTATTTAACATGTTTGGAGTTATGGAGATTCTTAAATCTGTGGATTGATATCTTTTGTCAGTCTTAGCCATTCTCTCTCTTCAAATATTGTTTCTGCCTTATACTCTCTGTTCTTTAACTTGCCCCATATACCTCATTTACTCTTTTCTGTATTTACCATTTTATTTTCTCTGTTTCAGTCTGTATATTTTTATTGTTCTGCTATTTTCAGTTCATTAATCTTTTCTTCTGCAGTGTCTAATCTACTGCTTAAACCCATACATTTAATTTTTAATTCAGTCATTGTATCTGTTAGTCTTAAAATTTACATTTGACTTTTAAAAATAAATTACGGTAAAAATCTCCATTTGATATCTACTTTCTTGAACATATTAATATTATTTTACATGTTAAATTTAAGTATTATTAATTTGATTATTTTAAAATCTGACTAATAATTTCAAAGTGCTCACCTGTAGGCTTATGTCTTTTTTACTCTCTTGGGTCTTAATAATTTCATCCTGACACCTGTCATGCCTGATTCTATTTTAAGGGCTGCTGGACAACGTATATGAGAAATGGTAGCAGTTCTGTTCAATATCGTCCTCCACAGATGAGTAAAACCTTTTCTGTGTAGTAAATAAGTTAAGGGGAAAAAAATCACCTTTATTAATAGCGGCTAAAAATGTTTCAGGGTTGGTTTCCTGCTTTGGAGAGTTTATTTATTCTCAATTGCCTTTAAACCTATGTCAGAACATTTTAGAGGTCTCTACTGAAAACAAAATTGCCTACCAGGGCTGCTTCTTTTCGGTGGGCCCTAAACTTTGACATAAACTAGCATCAGTACACAAAATAGCATTTGATCACTATCCCTGAGCTTCCATACTGAGTCCCCTGAGGATGATTAATCACACTCCATCCACAGGAAACACTATTGCTAATGAACCTGGTACACACACAGGAATCACATTCACACCCTCACAACCATAGAGTCCACCTCCAATCCTACCTCGGTGGAAGAATTCCACCTCTCATCTCTCCCCTCCCAGGTACAGAACACACTCATGCTATCCCGTCTCCATTCGATGCCTATTCCTGCCCTGTACCCTATGTATAGCTAAGGAATCCCATTTAATTTAATTTCTCCCTCTGAGCATTATTAGCTTCAAGGAAACACACAGAGTTCTGCCTCCCAGATACACAGTGATTCAGAGACCTTGGAGACCTGCCATCTTCTATGTTTCCACGCCACTGAGGGATGCCTTTGGGATCACTGCAATAACTGTTGTTATCCACCCTCCCCCAAGAACCATTAGGTCTGGTCCCATAATTTCCGCTATTCCACACATCCCTGGCAGCAACAGTGACTGGCAAGTTTCAAACCTTCCCTGGGCATCCATAATCTCCTTTGTTCTCCTCTCTGAACCATTTTGTGCATCTCCCAATTCAGACTCCGCATCTCTCCCTCTGCGCTGTGTCTTCTGGAACTCTTTCTGTGCAATTATGCCCTAATATACTCTCAACTTGCCTTTGACATCCCTTGCATTTAGGGAACTAGTCTGTGTGGCCAGACATGGTGGGGTGGAAGTAAGCATGGCCTGCTGTGCCCTGACTCAATTCCTGTCTCACAGAATTTGTGAGACTATGTGGGCATATAAAATAGTATCCGTATTACACTGATTAGTGGTGGGTGGTTTGTGACACAGCAATCGGTAAACAAAACAGAGCCCATCTAGTCCCTGGAATGGACAAAAATGTCTTATGCAGAGAACTCTCACATTTACGCATTAAGCCCAAATTTCTCTCCTAAACCCCAGATTCAAGCATTCAGTTGCTGCCTTGACACCTACCTTTGTATGTGTGATGGTCAAGTTAATATTGCATATTCTTGAATTTCTGTGCCCAAGACCTGTCCCATTCCACTCCCAGTCTTATTATAGTGTGTGGCACAAACATCCACTTTGTTTTTTATCCATATATGAAGTCTATTTTCAAGATCTGTCGAAACTGCCTGTCTTCATCTTTTTAAAAAAATGTTCTAATTTTATTGTATTTTATTTTTTAACATATTTTTTATTTTAAAATTGTGGGGTACAGTTAAGGGTTAGGTATACAAATATGCATTGTTCAGGCACCCTTGTTGATAAGGGGTGTCCCCTCGTCCCCAGACAGGTATTGACTACCGTAATCACACTTACCCTCCCTGTCCCCGCCCCCATGGATTCCCACCACTGTCGGTCCTTTACTTATAGTATTACAATAGCAGCACCTGTCTCTTCTCATCTTGTACCTATGTTTCTTCAAGAATCTCCATCTGCCCACCATGCCAAAGAGCTCAACCTCCTCATTGTTCACTAAGTGATTATTCTAAGACAGTCGCCGAAATCCCAGTACTTTAGGACGCTGAGGTGGGAGAATTTTTTTTTTTTTTTTTTTTTTTTTTTTTTGAGTTGGAGTCTCACTCTGTCGCCCAGACTGGAATGGAGTGGCCGCTCCCGGCCACCGCAGCCTCGACCTGGTGGGCTCCGGGGATCCTTCCGCCTCAGCCTTCCGAGTAACCGGAATTACAGGCATGGGCTACCACGCCCGGGTGATTTTTTGA
>NW_007250755.1:90853-168153 GCF_000164805.1 Carlito syrichta
ACAAATATGCATTGTTCAGGCACCCTTGTTGATAAGGGGTGTCCCCTCGTCCCCAGACAGGTATTGACTACCGTAATCACACTTACCCTCCCTGTCCCCGCCCCCATGGATTCCCACCACTGTCGGTCCTTTACTTATAGTATTACAATAGCAGCACCTGTCTCTTCTCATCTTGTACCTATGTTTCTTCAAGAATCTCCATCTGCCCACCATGCCAAAGAGCTCAACCTCCTCATTGTTCACTAAGTGATTATTCTAAGACAATCGCCGAAATCCCAGTACTTTAGGACGCTGAGGTGGGAGAATTTTTTGAGCCCAGGAGTTTGAGAGTAGCCCAGGCAACATAGCAATTCCTTGTCACTAAGAAAAAACAAAACAAAACAAAAAACTGGGAGTGGTAGTACATGCCTGCAGCCCCAGCTACTCAGGATGCTGAAACAGGAGGATCACCTGAGCCCAGGAGGTTGAGGCTGCAGCGAACCACGATCATGCCACTGCACTCCAGCCTGGGTGACAGAGTGAGACTCTGACTCAAAAAAGAAAAATTAAAAGATACAAGTCTGGTTGGCTTACTGCCTAACTTGAAACACTTTGCTGGTTCCTCAATCTTTCATGAAATAAAACCCAAAGTCCTTGCAGTCACATGTAGTATAAATGAAAATCAGAACCTTTTATGATCTGACCTCAGCCTCCCTCCCTCTCCCCGCCCTACATTGCTCTGGCTGCACAGAATGACCAGCTTTCCTGAGCCCCGGATTTCCTTGGCCACACTGCCTGCTTTCATACCACTGGGGCCATGTTCATGCTGCTCCTGTGGACTGACATTTCCTTCTCTCACTCCTTCGGCCATGTGCCTGGAAAACTCTACATCCTTTCAGACCCTGCCTAGGTGATACCTTCTCCTTCTGCAGCTTCTTCTACAGTTTTACATAGCTCCAAGCTACTCACTTATTTCCATGTGTATACAAGTTACAACACATTTAGCAAGTAGACAGGGGAAAAAATTAAGTCAGCTGTAATACGATATTTTCAATTTGTTTTGTTTCCTCTGTTTTCCTCCTATGTCTTTTCACTCACATACACTCTCTCTCTCTCTCTCTCTCTCTCACACACACACACACACACACACACTCATTTGTAATTATAATGTACATGCAGCTTCATACTTTGCTTTTTTCACTTAACATGATGTCCACAAAGCATTATTAAAAGAGTGAAGGTCTGAAAACAAAACAAAGGCCCAACAACATAAAGCAGATGAATAAGATACATACGGATGGTATGTTGTGAAGCTATTAAAATGATGGTTATAATCATATACATGGGTCAAAGGAAGCAATATCGTTAAGACGATCAGTATGCTAAAATTGACCTATGGATTCGACAAAACTCCAATCAAAATAGCAGCAGGTTTTGTTGTTGAAATTAACAAGCTGATTTTAAATTTTACATAGAAAGGCAAAGAACTTAGAAAAACCAGAACGTTTTAAAAGAGAGCACATTTGGAGGACTTCTATCATTCGATCTTAAAACTTGCTAGAAAGCAACAGCAATCAGGACAATGTAGTACTGATACAAAGATTGACTTGTAGATAAATAAAACAGAAGAGACCAGTCTGACCAGCATAGCAAGACCTCGACTCTATAAAAAAATAATAAAAATTAGCCAGGAGTGGTGGCACATGCCTGTAGTCTCAGCTATTCAGCTCAGCTATTCAGGAGGCTGAGGTGGAAGGATTGCTTGAGCCCAGGCTGCTAAGGCTGTGGTGAGCCGTGATCATGCCACTGCAGTCCAGGCTGGGTGACAGTGAGACTCCAACTCAAAAACCAGAAAAACAAAAGCAAAAACTGAAGAGTAAGTCAAGAAAGAATCTCTTACACACATAGTCAAGTGGTTGTAAACAAGGGTAATTCAGTGGAGAGAGGATAGTCTTTCATAAATAGTTCTGGACAAGTAGCTCTCCACTTGCCAGCAATGAATCTCAACCTTAGCTAATACAATATATAAACATTAATCCAGGATACATTAGAGACCTAAATGCAAGAGATAAAATTTTTAGAAGAAAACAGAATAAAATATCTAACTTGTGACTGCATTATGGCACAAAAAAAATGAATCAAGATTAAGTTGAACTTCAACATTAGAAACCGTTTTTCTTGAAAACACACTATTAAAAAAAATAGACAATTCACGGGCTATAAGAAAATATTTGTGAAACTGATATTTGACATTGAAATGGGAACTTATATCCAGAATATCTATAGTACTTTCACCTCTCAGTAATGAGAAGACAACCCAATTTAATAATGGACAAAATACTCGAACAGATATTTTACCAAAGAAATATATGTAAAGCATGTTGAACATTATTAATCCCAGTAAATTAAAACCTCAATGAAATACAACTATCCATCTATTAGAATGGGTGAAAGGAAAAAAAATCTGACCCTACCATATTGGTGAAGATGTGAGGAGACTGGAACTGAAATTCATTGTTGGTGGTTACAAAGTAGTGTAGCTTTTGCAAAATTGTGTAGTCACTTTGAAAACAGTTGGCCAGTTTCTTGTAAAATTAAACAAATGCAACATGATCCAGCAATTCCACTTCTAGATATTTATCTAACGTCAGTGAAAACGTATATCCTTATAGCAACTTTTATGCGAATGTTTATAATAGTTTTCTTCAGAATAGTCAAAAACTGGAAACAACTTAGGTATCTATCACCTGGTGAATAGATAAAACGAGGTGCATCCATACAACGGAATTCTACTCGGCGATCAAAAGGAACAAACTATGAATACACAAAACGCCATGGACGAAACTCAAAAGCATTAGGCCGAATGAAAGAAGACAGATACAACAAAAGTACTTAGTGTGTGATCCAACATATAGAAAGTTGTAGAAAAAGCTAAACTGCAGTGACAGAAAGCAGATCAAGATTGCCGAGGACTAGAGGTTGGGGGAGTGACTCAGTGTGAAAGGGATGTTTTGGGGTGAAGCAGATGTTCTAGCTCGTGACTGTGATGGCACTTATGTGACTGTACACGTTTTAAAATATTGATTATATTGTGCTCTTGAAATGTGTGAGTTTTATGGATCATAAAACTGATAAAAACTTTCAAGTACACGAAACTCCATGGTTACAGATGTGAACCAGTCCCATGGATGTCGTTGCAGACTTTTATACTAGTCTTGTTTCCTCCTTGGGGCTTTGTCTGTGCACATTAGTTTGGCCTTTTTGTGTGCAGCTGCTGGTTTGCATGCCCACTTCTGCTGGACTTGTTTATTCATCTGTGTATTCCCCACAGACTTGGCCCGGGCCTAAGACAGAGGACGTCTCTGTCAATGTTTCATCTATTCAATCAAAAACTATTTATTGCAGCAAATGTTTAATGAACAGTAGCTCAATACTCATTCAAGAGTCTGGTATACATTGCCGCTCCCTTCTTTGAGTCTGCCTTTTCCTTGAGATTCTGTTCTTTTCTTGGTGAAAACCTGTAAGAGTAAGAAGTTTTATTTAACTTCACAAAACTTCTGTCATGGCTTTGAAAATGTAAATTTCACCCTCATAAGAACCCTAGGGAGTAGGTAAGATTATCATTATTCCCATCGTACAGAAGACCCTGACAACTGAGACACAGAATGTTAGACACTAGACCACCTGCTCGGTTTACACATTGAGTAGGTGGTTGGGCCAGGATTTGAAGTGGGGCAGTGAACCTTCAAGGGCCAGGCTTTTGCCCACTCTACTTGGGTGCAGGAAGAGTCCATGTTATGAAGTTTGTCCTAGCGAGATCCTCTGTGGACACACATCTGTGCCTCTTCCTGAAAGTGGGTGCTATGGTCGACCCCGGACCTCATCTTCCTGCTTTCTGCTTTCATGGCATTTATTGCTTTCATCCTCCCAGCTCATTGGCCTCTGGCTGTCCCTTCCGTGACCCAGTTCTCCAAGAGCTTGCCTCTTCCATAAGAGAACTGGGGTGTGAGTCTCGGAGTATTCTCTAGCTTGGCCTCAGGACCCAACCTGGGAGAGTCACCTTGATGGGTTGTCCTGGTTGGCACAGCAAACCTTCCACATACTGGCTGTCTCCCAGAGTCTATTCCAGGAGTCTGGGATAAGATGGTTATTGCTGTCCACCAAAGCTCTGGGATCTCATTACCTACTGCTAATGGGACCTAACAGAACTAGCTGCTGGGCCTGATTGGTGCTGGGACTGTCTTTACATGACCAAAGCAGCAAAACGGCATCCCCATCATTCTGACCTCCTGGAGCCCAGGAGAATGCAAATCACCAAGTTTGCAGCTCCCTGACTAGGGAGAGGAGTGAGGTGGAAGAGACGGCTGGGGTTGCTCATGTCAGCATTTTGTGGATTGGGGGGAGGTAGATGAGAGCACGCTAGGAAGAATCTGTCTGAGGGAGTATTATAAAATGTTCATGCTCTCTTCTTAGCCGAAGCTTTCATGTTCATTAAAACAAAACCCCAACCTCTTTCTCTCATTGCAAGCACGAGCCACCTCCCCACACCCGACTGAGAGTGTCTGTGTGTTTGAGAGTGAGTGGGTGTTGGTGGGAGGTGGGGGTGTGGATGCCACAGCCTTGTAGTATAATAATTCAGCAGGTGGATTCAGTGATGCCCGATTCAAATTGGTCACAAGGAAATGCACAATCATCAGCGCGCCAGCACTAGGGAATTCCTCCTATTTAGTGAAGCAGCGTGCCACAAACAACAGCTAAAAGAGGATTGTGCATTTCAGGTTTCATAGGAGTGCTGATTTTTAAACTTTTTTTTTCTAGAAAAGGATTACAGAAACGTAAAACAAAAATATTTCGACTTGAAAAATACTTCGTAATTATATGTCATAAAATAATTAGGTCATGGCAAATTAGCACAAATGTTTACAGCAAAATTGCCATGTAAAACATTATCGGTAATATTATGCTAATTGCTGCAGAAGCAAAAGCTGATTATGCTTCGGCAGGATTAAAATTTGCCACGTCTGCATTCCTCTCCAGCGTCACCAGTTCTCCATGGGAGCACCAAGTCTGATTACGGTGGAGGAGCAACTGCCCATCTTTGAGGCGCTGAATCTGAAAAGGGATCTTTCTGAAGACCAGACTAAGGCAAGATCATCAGTATAAGGAGAGCTTCTGAGAGCGCTCGGACACTCCAGTGGAAACCCACCAATGCTCTGTATCCAGAGGGATGCCCTTCTTGTGGGCGGGGGTGGGGGACGGGGGATGGCAGCGCACACTGTCTGTGCCCTGAGAAGGGGGAGAGAACACAGAATTGGGCTGAGAAGGATCTCGGAGAGCATCCCTGGACTAGCCCACCTGTTCCCGACTGCAATTTGCACCCAGATAATGTTAAAAAGCAACTTCTGTTTCCACACATCTGGAGTGGGGCCAGGGATTCTGCATTTCAAACAAGCGCCCAGGGGGTGCCAGTGCTGCTGGCCGGTGAACTGCATGTTGAATCGCAGGGCCCTGGAGGAAATCTTGTCCAGGGTTGCAAATTCAAATGAATTTGGGGCCAGGTAGACTAGGAAGAGTGACAGGGATGGGAGTAAGACAACCTGGAGCGGCAGGACCTGTGAGGAACTGGAAGGCAAGCGAGTCCATGAAAGGTGTCCGAAGAAAACAGAAGAAAGAGAGGAAAGAGGGAGGGAGGAAAGGAGGGAGCCACCACCCTGCCGCCTGGATCTGCGAGCCCGAGGCTGAGCCTGGCCAGTCCCATCCCGAGTAGGTGGAGGCCTGGAGAACAAGCATGATGTGGCTCCTGCCCACAGCTGGCTTGTGAACAGCCAAGACCCAATGGTGAGGCCGACTGTGCTGAAATTGACTGGACTGAGACAAAACCACCTTTGCGGGAGGAGCACACCCACCTGGCCTTGGAGTTTTCACGCCCTCCAAGGGGTCCAGGCCTTCCTGCTACCCATGCAATCGGATCTGCAGGTTCACCAAGTGCTGTGGTGTGTTCTCATCCATCCAGACGATGGGCAGAGATCCGCCTTACCTTGCCGTCATGGCCTCTTTGAAGGGCCTGGGGCCAGTCACCTGCCTTGGGGCTTCCATTTTTCACCTATGAAATGAAACATGAAAATCCCAGGGGCAGCGATGCTGGGAGAAGTGTCCTTCCGACAAACAGAGAGGTTGCACCTGGTCACGACCCTGAGGCACCCCTGTCCGTTTGTCTGAGCAGGGCTCCCAGAGGCTCACTTTCTGGGGTACCCAATGCTGCAGAAAGGGCTTCAAGCCTACGGGGATGGGTGCTGGGTTAGACTTCGTGTTGGGGGCTGCTTCTCAGTCCTCCCCCCACAAGTCTGCAAGGGCCACGCTGCTCTGTTTCTGTCCTTCCTGCAGTCTCAGCGTGTGGTGCAGTGCCTGGCACTAAATATTTGTTCGCATTGCATGAAGCTCCCCTCATGCTGGATTCCTTCCTTCTCCAAGAATGACTCCTGACATCTTGCAAAGGGCAGGTCTTTGGGAGAAGAGATGATGTTGAGTTTCCCAAGATCATCTCAACATATGCTGCTGCTTTCTCTCCAGAAGGGCCGGGGGCTTGCGGAGCGAGGCTCCTGCCCACCACCGCCTTTCGTTTTTGCATTTTGAGCAGAAGATTCACAAAATACCGTCCAACTGCTTCACATTATTTCCTTCTGCTCAGAATCATAACCCTTCTCGATTATGTTATTCTTTTTTATTATTTATTGTGTGCCCTGGGGAATTTTCATTTTAACCAAGACACTGGTTCAATTGCAAAATGGCAAAGAATGATTTGTAAGGAGATCAGTTGCGGGGAGCTTATTGAAACATGTATTTAGGGGATGGTTTGGAAACAGGAAAGGGAACTCTTTCGGGAGGGGAGAGTTAGTCAGGAGTTGAGAGGAAACCATGGAATATGAGGGAGGGAAAGAAAGGGAAAATAAGACAGACAGGGGAGGAATATTTAAAAACAAAACAGAAAGGGAATGGAGGAAATAAATATAAAGTCATGGGCAGAAGAGCAAACAAAAATCCTCATAAGTTAGATGTGACGTAATTTGGAAAAAAGTGAAAATCCTCCGACCCCTCCCCTGCATCCTGCAAGTTCTCAAAAGGGTTTGAGCTGTCTGCCAGGTTATTCGTGTTTTCTCTGAAAAACGACTGACATTCACAGTCCTAGAAGGGGTCTTCATTGTCACTCTAGAAGTGCAGTCGTCAACCAAGTACTCCAGTGACCCCCAGATGCCTGCAGCTCCCATTCCAGAGCGAGTGGCCTGAGCTTCCTGGCTGCTCTGAGCCTGGCTGGGCAGCTCTGGAGGACGGGCTTTGCAGAGACCATGCCTGTCCCTCCTCAAGGACTACCTCCATGTCAGTCATTTCTACTGGAGTTGTGTTACATGGTGGCCCTGCCTCTTTTCCCAGGGACCCTTCTGAGCCAGCAGGGCAGTTCCCTTCTCTCCAGATACTCCCTGCTTCTCTCCTGTTTGCTGGACATCCATGTGCTGTTATCCCCAGGCCTCTTATGGCCTCCAAAGAGCATCTTCACCGTGCAGGCATGATTTATGAAACCAGAGGCAGCCAGACCCAAGTGCCTCTGCAGGGGCTATCCCACTGGGCATGCTCCAGAGGAGGGGTTAAGGAGGGCTGCTTCCACACAGGGAGCAGAGGAGCTTGTTTCAAAAGCCTCCAAGCAGTTCGGGGCTCATCAGCAAATCCATATTCAGAGGCCCCGTGCCAGGCTGCCAGGGGACCGATGGTGGACCGATGGCCAACCGCTGCCCGGCTTCTCAGAGGCAGTTAACGGCAGTCGAGCCTGAGATAATGGATGGCAATTTGTTCTCCTCAGACCTCTGTTTCTGAAACGAGGAAGGCAGAATTCCCAAGCTCTTGGACTTCGTGGAGAAAGGCATTCGGCGATGAAGAGTCTTGGGAATTTAACATGCACGTTTTTAGGATGCTATTTTAAGAGAGCATGCCGCCAAGAGCTGTTTCTTGAGGTCTCTGGGGGGGCTACTGTTTTCAGCACTGCTTTCAGAGCTTCATCCCCAACACATGGGTGCCCATGTGTGTGTATGCGCACACACATGCATGCGCGTGCGCGTGGACACACACACGCACGCACACACACACACACACGGGCCCTCTGTGGTTGTCCCGCTCACTTGACTCAATCCAGGAGCAGTCTGATCATCCCCCCCATGGGACAAGGTGGCCTTTCCTTCACCTCCCAGGGGGCCAAGTGTGTGCCCAGTCCTCAAGGTCCGCCTTTCAGCTTTCCTGGCCGGCCTAGGGGCAAAAGTGAGCATGCACATTACTAACCTTGTCGTGGATAGACAACGTAAGGGTCTCCCCAAGACACCTGCATCCTAATCTCCAGCATCTGTGTATATGTTATCTTGCATGGCCAAAGGGACTTTGCCGTGGTGATGAAATCAAGGGTCTTGAGAGGGGGAGATTATCCTGGATTATCTGGATGGGTGAAATGGAATCACAAGGGTCATGATAAGAGGGAGGCAGGGAGGCCAGAGTGAGAGCTGATGTGAGGACCAAAGGAGGGCGCCTCTGGACACTGGAAAGGTGAACCGAAAGCAACCCAACTGATTTCATCCAGTGAGAGCAGAAATAAACGTGAGTCCCTACCTACTTGCTTCATATAGTGAGACACACTTTGGACTTGTGGCCTCCAGGACTATAATGTCATACATTTGTGGGTTGTTTTAATGATGATTTTTAAAACAATTTCAGGAGTTTTGAGGGATACAAATTGTTTTTGGTCTAGGCTTTAAGAGTACCCACCACCCCCAATCTGTGTCCAATGTACTTGACAAGTGCAAAGTCCACCCTTTACTGTCCATCCATCCATCACTTCTCTCCTCCCCCTTCTGAGTCTCAAGTATCCATTATAACGTTCTCTATGACTTTGCAGACCCTCAGCTTAGCTCCCATTTATGGGCAAGAACATGCGGTGTTTGCCTTTCTATAAGGTAATGCGTGTGTATTGTTGTCAGTCACTGAGTTTGTGGGAATCTGTTAGAACAGCAATAGGAAACTAGTGTAACCACTGCTAACTTGCACAGCCTGACGCACCGCCAGCATGACACGCGTAGGAAAATCTCCTTTGCTGGTTGAGCCAGTCGTATTGGGTGTCTGTATCTGCTCACAGCCTCTGGGCACCAGGGGTATTTGGGGACAGGTGGGGCCCAGCCATTTGTCATGAGATTATAAGAGTTGGGGCAGACTCGGTGGCAGGCTGTAGAGCTGTGGCAGAAAGCTAGCAAAAGTGCACATGTAAAATTTGCCGGATTCAGGGCTCAGGGCTCACCAGTCATGAACAGCCCTGGACCCAGGGAATGAGGAGTCCACCTGGGAGGCTGCAGGAGGAGGCCTGGTCCAGGTGGGTCAGCTGGGGATGGGAACACAAGAGACGGAACTGTGTAGCCCTACATTTTTCCATTGCTGTAGTCCCCGTGCCTGGCTCATGGCCAAAGTCATTTGGGGCCTCTGACAAAAGTACAGACATGGAAGTCTGTCCAAGCGTACCTGAGCTCGATGGTAGGCGTGGTATCTTGGGCTCTCCTTGTCCCAGCCGTGTGGACGGGTTCCTAGGGCAGAATTGCTGCCTCAGTTTCAATTCTTCCTGCCAACCCTCCACGCCCATCCCAGCCCAGAGCACTCCACTGGTTGGCATTCTGACTCATCCAGGTGTTGGTCAGCCGGTCACTATCCTTGGGGTGGGCACCCAGTCTGATCAGTTCGCCATCGTTGGTCTGCCAAGCCCCAGCTTCATGCCCCTGTGAGGCAGTGGACCCAGCGAGGTCCCAGCACAAGGTCCAGTGGCTCAGAGGCTTTGACAGCTCCTGCTTTTACCAATAGGTCCCACTTCTACCCTGTGAGCTCAGAGCCTCAGAACTTTTCAATCTTCCTCTTCCTTCCTCGTCCTTTGAAACTGGACCCTAGAACTGGGGCAGCTGAACTCTGTTCCTCCAACAGGCAGGGACTTCTGGAATTCTTACATCAGTCCCAACTTTCACTGGACTGGTAGGGACTCTTCATTTACTTCTGTTTTAAAAGATCCTGTCTGTTTATCTATTTATCTCTCTACCCACCAGCTGTGTGTCATTACCTGTCTGTGTTATGTCTTGCTCCTTTGAGCCCTGGGAAGCACACCACAGGTGCTAAGAGGGCTGGCTGAGTTGAAATTCCTCCTTGAATAGTTCCTAAACAACTGTTTGGCTTTGAACAACTTTCTTAGCACTCCTTGATCTCAGTGTCCCCATCTGTGGAATGGGGATTAAAATAGTGCCTAGCACCTAGTGTTCTTGCCGAGATAAAAGGAGCCAATTTATGTAAAATTCTTGGAGCAGCATCTGGCAAGTTGTAAGTGCTCAATGGGTGGAAGGTGCTCCCAAGCCGGGGGCTAGCCTTTGTGAGATACGTATTTGAGAAAAGGAAATTCAAAACGTTCCCCGAGTTTCATGGGCTCCATATTCTAAAACTCTCCCCTTGCCCGCCTGACCCTTCAAATCGAGAGTGGAGAAGCAATTTCAAACTCAGTCCAACTTTCTGGCGCCGCATCTTTTATTGTTGGGCAAACGGGTAGCAATAAGCTCTGGCCAGGCTCGGTGTCTCAGCCTGTAATCCCACCCCTTTGGGAGGCTGAGGTGAGGGGATTGCCTGAGCCCACGGGTTCGAGACCCGCCCGGGCAACTTGGCGAGACCTCATTTCTACAATAAATCAAAATGAGCCAGGCGTGGTAGCGCGCAGCTACTCGGAAGGCTGAGGCGGAAGGATCGCAGGAGCCCAGCAGGTTGAGGCTGCGGTGGCTGGGAGCAGCCACTGCACTCCAGTCTGGGCGACAGGGTGAGACTCCAACTCAAAAAAAAAAAAAAAAAGAAAAGAAAAGAAAAGAAAAGAAATAAGCTCTGAAAGGCAGAGGGCGTAGGGAGGGCGGGAGAGGCCTGGTGGCTCAAGCTGAGACAGCAGGGCAGCAGTGGAGGGTGGCCCGCGTGAGTCTGATCCTCACGCCGTCTGTCTGTTTCCCCCCTCTGTCCTCCTCTTGGAAGTGCAAGACCATCTGAGCCGGCGGAATCGAGGGCCCTGCAGACAGGTGGCCCAGCTCTTCAAGCCGGAGTTTTCAATTACGATGCTCGTCGATGGGAGAGAGTGGAGGGCGAAAATGAAAATGGACTATTTGGTTAGCGCTCTGACAAGCCATGAATCAAAACCCAGCGCGACTGCTCTGGGGTCTCCCGGCCTGTCGGCCGGCACCATCCATTCTGCGGGCCCCTCGGCAGTGTCATTCCACACCCGGCGACGCTGTTCCCGGGATAAGCCGACCCCAGCCCTGCAGGGCGGGCCCCTCTCCGGCCACCATGCCAGGCACATCCCTCGGGCCAGAAGGGACGGGTGGGGCAGAGGGGAGCAGGAGGAGGGGCGTCCCAGGTGCGGCAGTGACGCGAGTTGGAGCCCTGTCGCAGTGCTGCATGCCCGCCCCTCTCAGGGCCCTCCGTGGGTGCTCATCGATTTCCCACCGAGTGGCCGTTGGTTCTTACTTGGCACCTGCTGGGGTCAGGGTCAAGGCACACCGCTGGTCAGCAGGAGGAGGGAGAAACCGCAAAGGAGAGCCAGTCTGCTCCATCCTCCTCTGCTCCCCACCCCCTGTCCCCTGGCCCCGACTGACTGAACGCCCATCAGGACAGGACCAGAGAGCACTGGACACGGAGCCCATCAATAATGGGTTTTGATTGAACACAGGCTTGGTAAAGAGGCCAGGCTGAATTCAGCAAAGCGAAGTCTCACCCATTCCGGGTTCTGCCCTCCAGAGTGTAGAGTCAGTTTCTTCCTCTTTTCTTGTCACTTCTCTTTTCATTTTGTAAACATTTGTGGAGCTCAGCGAGGACTATGTCCTGACCCCAGCTCTTAGGGCCCCCACGGTCTGGGGCACCTCAGAGGGTGAATCGGACCAAACGAGGTCAGTCCTGAGTCCTGGGAGGTCCTTTGGAGAAAGCTTGTGTCAAGGGGGACCCCTTGTGGTCAGTGCCCATCAGGGGATGCCAGTCAGGGCAGCCGTTTACAGCTGTGCAGGTTGTTCACTGCCCAAGAGCGAAGATTTAGGAGCACTAAGGTGCCGCTCACTTTTCGCCCTCTAAGCCGCATGTCCTGGCGTGGTGGTGCCTGTGCAGAAGAACAGGAGCCTTTGGATGCACACCAAGACGTCCGTGGGCCAGGGGCCGCCCTGCCGTCAGAAAGTGGAGATGTCAGACGGTCAGCTCAGGGGCTCTGCAGTGAGGAGGGGCAGGCATCGTCAGGGGCCTCTGTAGCTGCAGAAGAGGGCAGCGTCAGGTCCGGCGATGCCAGGACCAGGTCAACAGCAGCGAGTGTCGAGTCAGAGGGTCAGAGTAGAGCCAGATTTTCAGGGGCCCTTCAACACCCAAAGCATCAGGAGTAGAGAGAAGGTGGGGAAACCGGAGATCTGTTTGGATTCTGGACTGTGATCATTCATTCAGGAGGCCCCACGGCTGGGGTCGGGAAGCCTGATGCCACCCACTAGTGTCTCTTGGCTGTGCCACTGTTTCTGTCCTAGTGGCACCTGCTCAGATGGGGGTGGGGTGGGAGGCGGCAGCTCAGGCCTCGGGGGCTCAGATCATGCTGGTGGTGCCTGAGTGGGTGGGAGTTTCTGGTAGGTATGTTTTAGCTCAAGATAGGCTACCTGGCTATGGAAGAGGTTGCTTTGTGCGGCAGTGAGCACTCTGTCATGGGGGGTATTCAAGCTCCCATCGAGCGGCCCGCATAGGGGGCCAGGTGGAAGGTCGAGCTGGACATCTCCAAGAACCCCTTTTAGTGCCTCATATATCTGTGAGTCTGGGGAATGCCAGCTGCTGGCTTTCCTCCTTGTCAGGGAGGATTGATGGCAGAGGAAGCTGAAATTAATGACTAGCACAGGTTTTTAGGTTTTTGTTGTATTTACTTGTTCTTCTGCTCCTGGGCCCCTCCCATGTCCCCAGTGCCAAATCCATTCCATGAAAAGCTGTAACTCAATTGCTCAACCAGGGAAATAACATGGACTGACCTGGAATGACCTTCAGGCCTGGGGCATTCAGCTGGGACCTTAAGATGGGTGGTACAGAGTGGTGTTCTAGAAGTCTCCAGAATCCAGAAGGCTGTACCCACGTGGTCTGGGCACAGGCACGTCTGCAGTCCCTGCCTGGAGGTTCAAACTGTGCGTCTGGATGTCAAAGTTTCCGAGAAGTCCAACAGGAAGCCAGGGGCCGGCAAAGCCCTGTGGCTATTAGGCAGACAGTCCCTGCCCATCTCCAAGCTGGACATTCTTCAGTGCCACAGGGTAGGCTGCCATCTTGGGAGTGGAGGGCATGAGACACGGGGAGCTGATCACGCTGGACATGGTAGGAGGGAGAAGGTGTCCCTGCAGGGCCTCTGCTGCCGTTTCTGCCAGGCAAAGTCCAGCACAGACCCTATGAGCTTGTCTGCCAAAAGCGGGTTGTTTCTGTGTCTATAGCAATGCAGTCATTTCTCCTCTTGAAGCTATGCCTTGGGTTTCGTTTGGGGAACCACTGTTCTCCCCACCGTTGCCAGGTCATGGGGACTGGGGAGTGTGACACCTTCCTCTTCCCACTTGTGGGAGGCCTAGACAGCCCATAGATTCCATCCCCCAGGCCACAGTGATGGGTCCAGCAATGCGTATGTGATGCCACCCAAGGCGATGAGGTGCAAACTCCAAATTTCACAGGCAGCAGGGATGGTAGAAGCTTTATGCTTGTCAATGGGATTCTTAAGCCGGCAGGACGCGAGCCTGACTCTTCCAAATGCCATTGCAAAGACAGTGTGTGCATGATAGTGCAGCTAACACGGAGGAGGACAGTGCCGAGGGCCGAGAGCGAGTCCTGGTCCAAGCTTCCCCTGGAGTAGACCTACCCCTGGACTTATCAGTTCCATGATCCCATAGAAGTCTTGCCCTGTCCTTTTCCTTGAACAGTTTGATGAGAGGTTCTATTCTTCTCACCGGAAGTAATCCTGGCTGACTCAGGAATGTTCCTGAGAAGTCCCACCTCCGAGGTAGCCGTGACAGAGCCAGAATAGCAGCAGAGCTGGAATCCCAGCTCTTGGGCAGCCAAAGCCCCACCGAGGGCATGGGCTTCCTCTGGTGACTTGTGACTTGGCTTGAGTGGGCCCATGCAGGCAGACGCTCTATTTCTCCTCATCATTCCCGACCCCATGAAATGACATGGAATGATCGCCAGGCCTGGGGCATTCGGCTGGGGCCTGAAGATGGGTGGGTGCAGAGTGGTGTTCTGGAGGGCTCCAGATCCACGTAGTCTGGGCACTGGCACGTCTGCAGCCCCTGCCTGGAGGTTCAAGCTGTGTGTCCGGATGTCAAACGTTCTCGGGAAGTTCAACAGGAAGCAAATCTGTTTAACTTTGTGCATTTTCATGTTTCGAGCTTATTTTTTACATTTTCACTCTGCTTTTCCGCCATTATCAGGACGGCCTTGGGAAGCTGCTGACCTGGGTTTCCTCATCTCACACCTGGTAACGCTTCTCATCCTGGGATATAGGACCAGATGATCTGGTGGCTGAAAAATGGTCATCTTTTCTTCACAAAACTTGGGTCCAGCTTGACTCAAGCTGTGCTGCCCCTGGGTTTGTCTCAGGGATCTTTGTTCATAAGGTACCAATGTGGCTTCTGGGAAAAATGAGAATGTGGAGGCCCCTGATGTGGGTTTCAACATAAAGAGTTGGCTGTGGGGATGGGTGATTTCAACCGGATCCCATGATCTTTTAAACATGCTGCTTCCCCAACATAGTGGCAGAGGGTGACATGAGGGTCGGCAACTTTGGGCAGGGATGGACCACCCAGAGCCTTCATCATGGACATTGGCTTTTGCTGAGAGAGACCTGACACCAGATTCCTCTGTTCTGACATCATCAGACACTGGCGGGGTTGCCCATGAGCAGGTGCACACTCACTAGAGAAGATGGGGGGAGAGGAAGGAAGAGGGCGAGGGCATGTCCTAAGATGTCTAGAATGGAATTCCCGTGCATCACCCAGGCCTTCCTGGAGAGACCTGGGGAAAGGCTGGCAGGCAAGGGAGGAGCTAGAACATGGGCAAAGTGACGGAGGAACTCCTGAGCGGTAGAGCTGGGAGGCGCACTTATGCGGGCTGGGGTGGCCCGAGAAACATGAGTTCTGGCAGGCTGATACATCTCCAAGGGAGCTTGATCCAAAAGGCTGCTTGTTCTCCGTCAAGATTCACACTCCGGAAGGAGAACTCTGTCCTCTGAGCGGCAGCTCTGGACCCTTTCTCCAAGCAGGTCCTGCCCTGTCTCGCGGCCTTTGTTTCCTGCTCACCTCTACGGCAGTCAACCTGTGGTCTGAAGCTCCATCCCAGCTGGGGAGTCTCTTCTTTGGGGCCAAGGGAGGTCCAGCTGCTCCTTTCTTACTCTCAGCCCATAAAGCGGCCATTTGCTCACAAGACGACGTATGGAAGAGCGGGTGGAATGAAGAGGAGCCCGTTTGTCTGTAGGTAAAGGGGACAGTCCACTGAAAACCAGTCGGCGTCTGGTGCTGAGCTCACGCCCATCTTCCTGACACACAGTGAGGACCAAACAGCCGCTGCTTTTCCCTTCGTGCATCTTCCAGAAGCTTCTATCCCTGCTCCTCACCTCGCCACCCCTGCTTCTCTGTTAAGATCCATCCCAGGAGTCTCCTCTTAAAAGACTTTCCTTGCTCCTGTGGTGGACACTGAATCCACCACCCACTGGGATCCACCACCCAGACCCCCCCTTCGACAAAGAACAGGCGGCCCTACCTGTGGGATTTGTCGTCAGCAGACAGCACCCTGCTCTCAGCCCCTTGGGGAATTGCCTTGGCTGCAAAACCCATTTTGTTCAAGGTCACTCCCCTTCCTGGTGTGGCTCAGTTCCATGACTGGTTGATGCAACGGTGGAAAAGCCTAGAATTCCACTGGGCCATTTTAGCTTCAGAGGTCTCCATGGTGTAGGCCAAGGCTTTCAATGGGGCTGTGTCATGGCCCAAACCTGCTGCTGGCCCCTCCTTTTTGCGGGAGTCAGTCCCACGGATGTTCCTTAATATACCTGCCTGCTGACTCTACGTCAGGGTCGGCTTTCCGAGGAGCCCAGCCCAGGCAGCTCTCCTGCACAGCCCCTACGTTTTTCTCTCACTCTGTACCCAGTGTCTCTCTCTATGCTGTGAGCTCTGTTGTATCCATTTTCCAGTGCCTGGGGTCTCATACAGCACCTGAGACTAGCAGACACTCAGCAGGTGATGGCTGAGGATGAGAACGAATGTGCCAGGCCTGGAGGTTGTCACCACCCAGTGGGAAGAGGCAGGGGTTTTTAAAGGTCCCTCAGCGTGCCTTCTCAGCTTTGTTTTCCTCTATGATGCGGTGATTTCATTGACAACGGGGTTGGGTCAGGGTGCTGGCCCGCAGCAGGGACCTGGATCCCAGGTTGGGGAAGTTGGAGCGTCTCTGGAAGGCAATGACCTTGCCTTCTTATAGGGTCCTGTCTCAGCTCACCACAGCACAAGAGCAGACGGGCCCGCATGCGGGATCCACACAGGGGAGCTCACTAATATGTGGCAGAGTGGAGTGGGCCTGGCTCTAACAGGGGAGCCTCCACCCTCAGGGTTTTTTGGCTGAATCATAGAGTGTCATCCTCTGGAGATGTTTTCCAGGGGCACCTCCTGGTTGAGCCACCCTCCTGCCTCCAGTTCAGGGCACCCTCTTAGTACCTTCCCTTCCCTAGGAAGCTCATAAAAACTTTTCCAGTGCTCTTCCCAGGAGGCAGGAGTGTAGACACTGTGATCCCTCATGCTCCTTCCCACCTGAGGATGAGGCTTATGACAGCATTTTAAGTTAGGGGCATTGGAGTCATTTTTTTTCTTCACTGCTTTTAGACAGTCGACAGATAAGCAGTGAAGAATGATAGTGGGGGTCAGACGTGCATCGGAGATAAATGGTTTATATGTTAGCACCACCGAGGCTGGATAGCAGCCTTCTGGAACAATGTACTAATCAAACGTGAAATGACAAAATTCAGCAATACTGAAGTCCATTATATAATCTCTTCTACTTTTCTGTTTAGCTGCAAGGCATTGTTATTTTCCCCAATCATTCTGAACACATTTATCAAGCAGACATAAAGCAAGGTGCCTTATGTAGAAGGACTGAAGCTAACAGCTAAAATATAAGGATCATAAAAATAGAAATGATCATTGTAATACTATCACCCCAGGTGTTAGGAATGCTTTCCTCACACTAGTTGTTTGACTCTCATACCAACCACAGGAAGTAGTTAACATGATCATTTTACCAGATGAAGAAACGGATGTTTGAGAAGTTAAGCCACTTTGGCCACGAGAGGCAAGCGGCAGAGGTGGAGGAAGGGCAGTTCGTGTGCTTTCCCCTGCTCTGACCCTTGTGGCTCAGCGACCACAGCTAAGTGCTGACCACGGGTCCAGTCCATGAAGCCGCATCTGAGTGAGGTGCCGTGGGTGGCTTCAGTGGCAGGGGATCATCTCCAAACCCCCACAAAAGAGCACCCTCAAGCAGGGAGGGACTGCAGTTCAGGAGAATGGGAACACTGTGAGGCAGGGTCAGCATTTTCAAATGTTTATTTAGCAGTGGAATTCTTTATTTCCCACAAATGATAAAAGAACCTAAGCTTATAAAACAGATAAGCTTTTATTGGACTGAATTGATTTTATAAGTTTCCATGTGTACTATTTCCTCATTGCAAACTGGTAGTAAGAAAAATGAGGCTGTTTGGATTAATAAAGGCTTTGAAATCAGTTTTTTTTCTTTTGTATAATATTTGCAACCTCAGATCGGTCTCAACTTTCTATTTGTGTCTGCATTTTGTTAGGTTGAAGGATGTTGGAAAAAATCCTGATTCGCACAGCTAGGTAGTTGTACATATTAATTACTGAAAGCTTGCCTTATGATCTCAGTATACTTGTATTAAGCTGATCCAGACGTTTGAACGTGAAATGGCAAGATATTTTTGTCTCAGCGTTTAGTTACTCTCAGTCTCTAAGAGTGGCCTGCATTCCTTAATTAGTAAAAGTACAAGCTAGGGGAAAATTTATGAATGGGTTCTTTAGCTAGTTTAACGCCATAACGGCATGGTAGAAAACATTTTTCAAATTTATGTTGTTACATTACAAGATGTTCAGCAGTATCATTAAAAGCTCTGTTGTGTTCTGGTACCTGTCTCTGTCACAAAGTCACACAACATTTCAAAGCAGTTGAATTGGTTTTCATTTATTCATTCATTTGTTCCTCCATCCATTCATTCACTGTAAAAATTTATTAAGCACCTACTATATGCCAGGCACTGGTCCAGGTGTTTTGGATAGAGAACCATCCCTAACTTCCTGGGGCTCACATTTGAAGGATGGGAGGGTGGGGAGAGTTCATTGTAAAAACAGACAATAACCCCACAAACAAATAGATATGATGGTCAGGTGGTGATATGTGATTAAATAAAAGAGCAGGATTATTTGGACGATGATGAAGAGACGTTGGAAGAAACAGAGTAAAGGTGGAGAGTAGACATCAGTGGTGAGAACGCTGACCTCATAGAGGAGTTAAGGGAGGTTCCTTTTTTTTTGAGTTGGAGTCTCACTCTGTCGCCCAGACTGGAGTGCAGTGGCTGCTCCCGGTCACTGCAGCCTTGACCTGCTGGGCTCCGGCGATCCTTCCGCCTCAGCCTTCCAAGTAACTGGAATTACAGGTGCGCGCTACCACGCCCGGCTGATTTTTTGATTTACTGTAGAGATGAGGTCTCGCTGCCCAGGTGGGTCTCGAACCCGTGGGCTCAGGCAATCCACTCACCTCAGTCTCCCAAAGGCGCGGGATTACAGGCTGAGCCACCGAGCCCGGCTGGGAGGTTCCTTTTTTATACTCACTTTCCTCCAACCATTGGAGTAGATGCCCTGACTCACCTGACTGGAAAAGCAGACACACAACAAATCCTGGCACTTGCATGATGTAATGACTGCCTCACTTCTGTTTCATGTACAATGCCATACCCAACAAGTATAAATACGTTAAAGAGACAACAAAGATACTTTGCTTATAACTTTACATACTCATAACATAATAAGAAAACTTTGAGGTATGCATGGGCTAATCTATAAGCACAGTTTACCCATATTTGGTATAAAATACCTGGATTTTGCACATTGCTTTAATTTGTATGGTTTTACATAAATGGTTAAGATATTTTGAAATGCAAAATTTGTATAAAATGTCTGTGACCTTCTTAGATCATCTGCTCTGGACTCTAGGTTTCTGGGTAACATCACAAGTATGGTGGGGATGGGGTAGGCATTAAGGTCAGACAGACTTGTCTTTGGTTTCAACAAATCTGGTTAGAAATTTGGCTCTGTCCTTGGGCTTGTGTGGCGTTGGAATCGTGTCTAGGTCTCAGGGTCTGTATTTACCAGAATCTACTTCCCACATTGGCTGGCTGCCAGAAACCCCATGGACACTGAAGACATTCTGAAGTCCTTTTCCTTCTCCAAACAGCCCAGCCTGGATCAGCTTTGGGGAATACCAATGAACAAGGACCCTAGGAGTTGGGTTGAATCAGGGCACCCGTCTCTAGGAACAGAGGCAAGGAGCCAAGAGTCACTTGGAGGATGGACAAATTGTGGGGACAGGGACTTGGGCACACAAAACAAACCAGGGCATGGTGACCAGAAAGAAACCTCCTGTGGTCACTAGCAGCAATCAATTAGAAGCCAAGTGGCTCCAGGTGTGGGGCGAAAAGGCCTTCAGGTGCAGGGATTTAAGTAAGTGTTGTGCACGGGTTAAAGGTCGAGGGCATCCTTTAGACTTCAATGGTCAGTCGGTAGAACCCACCTCTGGTTTATCTTGGCTGTTTGGGCTTGGGAGTAGGATGCAGCTGTCATAGATGTTGGCAGCGATGGCTACAGATGGCCCCTCTGGGTCCAGGAGATCTGACTATGCACATCGTTTCCTAAGACCACACTCAGTATTAGCACACAGGTGTCTTTAAATGGGCCATGGTGGAACCATTTACACGAAAGAAGTTGCAAATACACAAATCAGGGCTTGTTCTCTAGAGGGCCGATTGTTAAACCTCGGATGATTTTGGAACTACCCTCCGCTGACTGTAACTTCACCCTGAAAATCACATGTGAAGTTTTTAGTCTACGAACTACCCAAACACAGATGAGTTTACCCCGGGGCTGCCCCTTGGCCCCGTCACTGACTCCCTTGCCACAGCTGATAATCCACAGGTTCAGGAGGGGTGGGAGAAAGGCACTGTGAAGTGCCAGAAGAGGCTCAAGGGAGAGCTGTCGTGTCTGATGCCTGGTCCCCTGGTTAGCTTCTCTTCCCTTAGTCAAGCAGCCTCAAATCCCTGCCATGTAAATAAAGGCAGAAGGAGGCAATCAACCATTTATATTAGTGAGAATTTGTTCCCTGAGGGTGTGAGGGAAGAAATTAGATAAGTAATTTTAGAGCATGCAGCATGTGGGTAGGAATCGCCGGAGTTGAGGTTAGTCTTGGATGTGATTCCGCTGCTAGGGAGTGACCTTAGAGTTCCAGGATTTGGGGAAGGGGTTTGGAGATACCAGAGGGATGAAGATGTGGCTACACACTCTTAAATGTCTCCCAGGACTGGTGCAGCTCCCAGAGAGGGAAGAGAATTCTTTCTTTATCCTTGTTTGCTTTCCTTCGCTCATGCCCTGGTCCATGGGGCTCATAGATTAGATTAACATTCTTAGGACTCAAGCTTGGAAAATCTGAGAGAAATATATTCTAAATTGCCAACCAACATTCAGAGAACATAGGGTTAACACTTCTCTTTAGCTCTCTTTATTTAATCAGTCAGGGTATTTTTGAATTTTCACGTAGAACAAGATGTGTTTACTCACCAGCTCACACAACAATTTCAGAAATGTCTTATTTTAATTTCTGATTCCTCCTGTGTGGGGAAAAGCTTTTAATCTGTTAGTATCCTCTGCACTCTGAGCATCCCTGTCAAATGGTTAATGATGTGAAAACAAGTACCTAAATGCACTAGGGTCACTAGGCATTTCAATAAACACCCTCACAGAGAGTGAATCGTTCCCACATGGCCAGTCAGGGCCGTGTGGGTTTTCCTAGAGATTCTGCAGAGAGAACATGGCTGCGTCTGTGGATGGAGCGTCAGAGGTTTTCTGTTGTGACTGGTAATACTTTTCCTGTCTGTTCTGTGTATCACTTGCTGCATTAAAAGCTATGCAAAGCTTGGTAACAAGTGGGTCATCGGGAAAGTGCAGATTCAGGGAGAGGACATTAGACTCCATCTCTTGAGGTGACGTGGCAAGGTCCCACTGTAGGAGAGCATGTGTGATGGAAGATAATTGTGGTGCCCACCCCTGGAAAGAGACATCTGCCACACTGCAGCTCCTAAAACTGGACATCTTTGCCTGTCAGCTACCATATTTTACCATACAACGGCCAACAGTCTTGACTGATAGCATTTTCTGCTGAATGATCTAAATGAGACTGAGCTTTAGTTCAGGATCTGAATCAATTTCAACCTGATCTTCATCCTCACCGCTACTCTAAATCATGAAATCCAAATCCTGGTTTTGCAGTATATGCTGTCAATCATCTTGAGAGTTGTCATAAACATCCTAGAATATTAACGTTAATTAAGTGATAAATATTTACCATTTATGCCTTTGAGGATTTCAACATTGTTATAGCTGCAATCAGAGAAGCTATGACAGGGTATCAGTCTCGACGCTTAAAGAAAATATCTGAGAATCACAGATGTGTAACCTAAACACCATGATTGGATAGAATGCAGAGAAATGATTTTTCTGGGTTTTGGGGAAGGTTGTGGGCAGGTTTTTCTAAATGCAACTAGTTATGTCTCTTAAATGGATTTTTTTTCTTGCTAAGGTTTGATACTTCTTTCCATTTTGCTAAATGATTTCTGTGTAGATGGTTGCCATTTTATTGTTTCTCTCCCACATGCAGAGATTAAGCTGTTCACGTGCGTGTGGATGACTGTGAATGCCACACTAGCTGGTTAACACTGCACTGCTGTGTGCCCTGCGCCTGAGGGCAGTTAGTAAATCATATTTGATGATTTGATGACATAACCTTTAGATCTCAAATTGCAATTGTTCTGGACTGTCAGACACAGCTCCTTTTGCTATACATTGCCTGAGTTAATCAGCAACGTATATTACTCTCTTTTTTTTAAAAAAATTGTTTCTGGTATATCTAAATAATTTCTAATTCCTTGAACAAATGTTTTAGAAATCAATTGAATTGTTTACATTGTCTTGACTAAGCTTTTTAGCTTTCAAAATTGACATACAGGTATTTGATTTCTCAAAGAAGAATAGATTAAACGTTTAAATATCTGTTACATGTAGGTAATCATTTGTCTTTTTTTTTTGAAACATAAATTCTTTGTAAACGTCCTTTAAATGTACGCCAAATACAGCACTCCTCTAAAATTGCTTGCAGATTTTTAAAATGAAATGACTCTGTGTGGCCCAGAGGCTTACACTGGGTAGTTTCTGACATTCCTTTGTTCTTACATCTCTCACGTCTATGCATTTTTTACAAACACCGCTTGTAAAGAGAACAGAGCCAGGGTGGGCTCATATAGGAATCATCCTTTAGGATGCATCTTGGGAATCAATTTCCTGATGGGTCTGTCAGATGGGGAATACAGGCTAGCAGATATTTTTCAGGCCAGTAGAGTCATGAAACTTTGGTTGGTGCCTGTACCCCAAAATGCACTGTGAACCAAGAACCCGGCGGGGGGGGGGGCGGGGCGCGGGGATGAGACATTCAGGTCCGATGGAAATGGCAGAGGGGCTTCATGCTCAAGGAAATGCAGTGCTTCTTCAAGTCCCCGAATTCAGGGCTTCCAAGTGAACCTTTTGCAGCTTGCAATGTCAGACAAGACTGTGATTCTCTTAAACACCATCAGCAACACACTGGAACAAAGTTGTCTCTTCACTCACGGGTCTACGAATCTTTTAACTGCATATTCTCACCCCCACCCCTTTTTGGTAGGGGGGAGGTGTTGGAAAACTCAGATCTGTAATTTTTGGACCATCTCAGTAGCGTGCAAGACTTTTGGTATGTTGCATGTGTTGGATTCTAGCTACATCCCGTATGTTACATCTTCCCTTGCTCTGAGTTCATTACTTATTTATTTTTCCTGCTGGTGTGTGTGTGTGTGTGTGTGTGTGTGTGTGTGTGTGTGTGTGTGTGTGTGTTTGTGTGTGTGTGTGTAAACATCTTCAAAAACACTTTGGAATAAGTTCAGTCATTCCAGTCCAGGAAAAATAAAGAAATCCTATGACTTCGTGAATGTTTATGGTTTTAATGCAGTTAAATAGGGGAAATAAATGTGAGGCACAAATTAGGGGATAGAGGAGAGGCAGAGTGAGCTGCAGGACAGATGGGTTACTTCCCAGGTAGACGCAGAACTGGAGATGATGGAATGTCAGGCTTGGCATGGGTCTGAAGGTCAGTCCGTCGCAGAGTGGGAAGAGAGGCTCACTATGCTTGATGCTCACTGGGAAACTTGGTGGAAATACAGTCGGTTGTTCTTACCTCTTCTTATTTCTTCTTCTTTTTAATTATAAATAGGTCATCAATGACCACTGTGCAAATATTACAAAATACAGATAAGAAGAGAAAAAATGTAATATGAGCCCACCACCTATTGTCAGCACGTTGAGTAGAACCTTCCACACTCTTTTCTGTTGCTCTAATAATTATTTTTTTCTGGAAGTCTATCTCCCGCTTCTTTTTTTTTTTTTTTTTTTTTTTTGCTTATATTAGCCCAGAATGTTTCTCCATCCTTTTACTTAATATTTATTTCACTATGTTTATGATTATTGCAGCACATATCCCAGAAATAAAAATAAACAGTACATAAAAACACGAAATGATAGAAGAAAGAGCTTTCTTTCCCATCTCTAATTCTAGTCCCATATTTCAAAGAAAAGTGCTTCTGACAGTTTTGTTTTTGGTTCTTATTTTAAAACTCTAACATGCTTTTGCCTCCCTTTCTTAATTTGTCAATGCTAAGTGGTTTATCAACTTTAAGTATATCTATTGCTTCCCCACCATGAAAAATCATAAGTTTCACTCACGTTTTCACATAAATTTAAGCAGCACAAGTGCATTTTGTCACATGGATATATAGCATAGTGGTGAAGTCGGGACTTTAAGTGTAGCTGTCACCCAGATAATGAACATTGTATTCACTGAGTAATTTTTCTTCCCTCACCTGCCTCTCACACATTCATTCTTCCAAATCTCCAATGTTTATTATTCCACACTCTATATATACACATTATTTAACTTCCACTTACCAGTGAAAACATGGTATTTGGCTTTCTGTTTCTGTTATTTCACTGAAGATAATAGCTGCTGCAAATTTCATTTTTCATGGTAGAGTAGTATTCTACTATATATATGTGTGTGTGTATGATTTATATATATATATATATATATATATATATATATATATACACATTCATTGACGGACACTTAGGTTAATTCTATTTCTTTTCTGTCAGGAATAGAACTGTGATAAGCATATGAGTGCAAGTATCTTTTTATTTAATGACACCTTTTCTTTTGGACAGATGCCCATTGGTGGAATTGCTGGGTCGAATGGCAGTTCTATTTGTAGTTCTTTGAGAAATTTTCATATTGTTTTCTATAGAGGCTGTACTAATTTACATTCCCACCAACAGTGTATAAGAATTCCCTTTTTTCTGCATCATTTCCAACATGGTTTACTTTTGGCTCTTTAATAATGACCATTCTGATTGGTGTAAGATATCTCAAGGTAGTTTTAATTTGCATTTCTCTGACAATTAGTGATACTGGGCATTTTTATATGCTTGTGGGCAATTTGTCTATATTCTTTTGAAAAATGTCTGTTCATATCCTTTGCCCACTTGTTATTGAGGTTATTTGTGGGTTTTTGCTGTCATTTTTGAGTTGTTTGAGTTTCTTATAGATTCTGGATGTTGGCTTCTTGTTGAATGCATAGTTTGCAAATATTTTCTTCCATTCTGCAAGTTGTCTCTTCACTCTGTTGATTAGTTATATTGCTATATAGAAGATTTTTAGTTTAATGAAGTCCCATTTGTCTATTTTGTTTATGTTGCATTTACTTTTGAGGTCTTTGTGATTAATTCCTTGCTTAGGTCAATGTCTAGAAAAGTTTTCCTAGATTTTCTTCTAGTATTTTTATAGTTTAAGGTTTACATTTAAGTCTTTTATCCATATTGAGTTAATTTCTGTATATGGTGAGAGATAGGTGTCCAGTCCATTCTTCTGCACACGGTGATATACTATTTTTAGCATAACTCTTGAAACAGGTGTCCTTTCTCTAGTGCATGCTTTTGTCAACTTAGTCAAGAATCAGCTGACTGTAGGTATGTGGCTTTATTTCTGGGTTCTCTATTCTGTGAACCATTTATCTATATGTCTATCTTTATACCAGGACCATGCTGTTTTAGTTACTGTAGGCTTGTAGGACAATTTGATGTCCAGTAATGAGATGTCTCCAGCTTTGTTCTTTTAGGATAGCTTTGGCTATTTGGGCTCTCTTTATGGTTCCATATGAATTTTAGGATTTTTTCCCCCTAACTCTGTGAAAACTGACATTGGTATTTTGAGATGGATTGCATTGAATCTCCAGATTGCTTTGGGAATTATGGTCATTTAAACAATATTGTAAATGGGATTGACTTCTTGATTTGATTCTCAGCTTAATAACCAGTACTTATTTTTGTATGTTAATTTTGCATCTTGAAACTTTACTGAATTCATTTATAAAATCTAAGAGTCTAGAAGTGAGTCTCAAGTGAGAACATGTGGTATTTGGTGTTCTGTTTCTGAATTAGTTCACTTAAGATAATGATCTATATACTTAGATTTATTATATCTTCTAATTTAATTGATCCCTTTATTATTATATAATGACCTTTTTGTCTCTTTTTGAAAACTGTTGTTGATTTAAAGCCGTTTGAGGGGATTTGATGTAAGTATAGCTACTCCTACTGTCTTCTGGTTTCCACTTGCATAGACTATCTTTTTCCACCCCTTTTTCTTTAAAGTGAGTTTCTTATAAGTGACGTTTGATAAATTTCTCTATTCTTAGATAACAACTCTAGGAGTCTTTTGGAGAAGTGTCTAGTATTTTCTAGGTATAAGATTTATCTCATCAATGAACAGAGATAATTTGACTCCCTCTTTTTCTGTTTGGATACCTTTATCTTTTTCCTTTGCCTGATTGCTCTGACTAGGCCTTCCAGGACTATGTTTAATAGGAGTGGTGAAAGTGGACATCCTGCCTTGTTTCAGTTTTTAGGGGGAATGATTTCAACTTTTTTTTCCATTCAGAATGAGGTTGGATGTGGGTCTGCCATCTATAGCTTTCATTTTTTGGAGATGTGTTCCTACTGTACCTAGTTTATTGAGGATGTTCATCATGAAGAGATGCTAAATTTTATCAAATGTTTTTTTCTGCATATATTGATATGATCATTTCTCTTTTTAATTTTGTTTATGCGGTGAATCAAATTTATTGATTTGCCTATGTTGAACCATTCTTGCATCCCTGGAATAAAATCCACTTGAACATAGTGTATTGTCTTTTTTATGTGCTATTGGTTTTGGTTTGCTAGCACTTTGTTGAGGATTTTCACATCTATATTCATCAGGAATTTAGGCCTATAGTTTTATTTTGTGTGTGTGTGAGTGTCCATGTCTGGCTTTGGTATCAGCCAGAGTGACACTGGCTTCATAAAATGAGTTAGGGAGGATCCCTCCCCCTAGATTTTTTAGAAACGTTTCAGAAGGATTGGTACCAGCTATTTTTCATACATTTGGAAGAATTTGGCTGTGAATCCATCTGGTCCTGGGATTTTTTTTTTTCTCATAGATGTTTGAATACTAATTCAATCTCACTACTCGTTATTGGTCTGTTCAGTATTTCAATTTTTTCCTGGTTCAATCTTAGGAGGTTGTATGTTTCCAAGAATTTATCAATTTCTTCTAGGTGTTCTAGTTTGTGAAAATACAGTTATTCATAGTAGTCTCTTATTTTCTTTATGGTAATGGTTGTAATGTTTCCTTTTTCATTTCTGATTATACTTGGGTTTGGATCTTCTCTCTTCTTGGTTAGTCTAGCTGGCTGTCTATCAATTTTGTTTTTCTTTTCAAAGAACTTTTAATTTTGTTAATCTTTTGTATTGTTCTTTTGTTATGAATTTCATTTCATTTAGTTCTGCTCTGATCTTTGTTTTTTTCTTTTCTCATTGCTGTTTACAGGCTTGATTTGTTCTTGTTTTTCTAGTACTTGAAGTGTGACATTAGGTTATTAATTTGTAATCCTTTTATTCTTTGATGTAGGCACTTAATGATATAAACCTTCCTCTTAGCACTGATTTTGCTGTATCCTAGGGGTTTTGGTATGCTTTTGGTATCCCATTTTCATTCATATCAAAAACATTTTTTAAATTTCAATCTTAATTTTGTCATTGACTCAAACATTATTCAGGACTTTGTTGTTTAATTTCCATGTATTTGTATAGTTTCAAGAATTCCTCTTTGAATTAATTTCTAGTTTTTTCTGCTGTGATCCAATAAGATACTTGGTATGATTTTTATTTTTTAAAAATTTGTTGAGACTTATTTTGTGACCTAACATACAGTCTGTCTTGGAAAATATCTCATGCACTGGTGAGAAGATTATATATTCTGCAATTGTTGGGTAGAAAGTTCTGTAAATGTTTGGTAGGTCCATTTGATTTAAAGTTCGACTTAAGTCCAGGGTATTTTTGTTGATTTTCTCTCTTGGTTATTCATCTAATGCTGTGAGTAGGATGTTGAAATCCATTACTATTGCTATCCATTGCTTTCTTCAGGTCTAGTAATATTTGTTTTATGAATCAGTGCTCTGGTATTGGGTGCATATATACTTAGGTTTGTTACAACTTTTTGTTTAATTGATCCCTTTATTATTATATAATGATCTCCTTTTTCCTTTTTTTCCTATTGTTAACTTAAAGTCTTTTTTGTCTGATATAAGTATAGCTACTCCTACTGTCTTTTGACTTCCATTTGCATGGAATATATTTTTCCAACTCTTTATCTTCAGTCAATGAGTTTCATTACTAGTACAGTTTCATGTTAAGTATCATAGACTTTGTTCATGTTTTCTTAATCCATTCTGCCAATTTGTATCTTTTAAGTGAAGCACTTAATTCATTTACTTTCAAGGTTAATATTGGTTTGTGAGGTTTTGTTTCTATAATAATATTATCTAGTTGCTTTGTAGAATCTTTGCTTTTTTACTCCTCTGTTCATCTTTGTGGCTTGGTGGAGTTCTGTCACGTTGCCATTTGACTTCTTTCTTTTCTTTCTTTGTATAATTGTTTTATGAGACCTGTGCATTTTGTATGTGTGTTTTTTTGATGGTGAGTATCAACCATTTGTTTTCATTTTAAGAACGTCTTTGAACATTTATTGGAGAAGCAGTCTAGTAGTGACAAATTCCCTCAGTGTTTGATTATCTAGGAAATACTTTATTTCTTCTTCATTTATAAAGCTTATTCTGGCAGGATACAAAATTCAGGGTTGACAGTTTTTTTTGTTGTTTGTTTTTTGTTTTTTGTTTTTAGATCTATGAGAATGAAATCTCAGTCTCTTCTTGTTTATAAGATTTTGCTGAGTGGTCCATTATTAGTCTGATGAAGTTTCCTTTATAGGTGACTTGCTAATTTTAGGAAATTTTTTTCTTCACATTGATCTCAGTCTGATGATGATATATTATCCTGCAATGTATTTTCCTGCAATGTATATTCCTACAATGTATTTTCCTGGAGCCTATTGAGCCTCTTGTATCTAGATTTCTAAATTGCTTGTTAGACTAAGGAATTTTTCCAGGATTCCAAAATATTTGCTGTTTTTGACTCCCTCAGGAATACCTATGATTCATAAGTTCAGTTGTTTTATATAGCCTCATATTTCTTGAAGGCTTTGTGCACATTTTAAAAAATTCTTTTTTAGCTGGGCTCGGTGGCTCAGCCTGTAATCCTGCGCCTTTGGGAGGCTGAGGTGAGTGGATTGCCTGAGCCCGTGGGTTCGAGACCCGCCTGGGCAGTAAGACCTCATCTCTACAATAAATCAAAAAATCAGCCGGGCGTGGTAGCGCATGCCTGTAATTCTGGCTACTTGGAAGGCTGAGGCAGAAGGATCGCCGGAGCCCAGCAGGTTGAGGCTGCGGTGGCCAGGAGTGGCCACTGCACTCCAGTCTGACTTGATTAATTTAAAAAAATGATTTTCGCATTCTGATATTTTTTCTTCTGCTTGGTTTAGTCTACTATTGAAGCTTTTAACTCTGTTTTCTAATTTCTTCAATGAATTTTTAATCTCAGAAGTTCTGTTTGTTTGTCTGTTTTTAAAAGATATCTATCTCGTTGGTAATTTCTCATTTATATCCTATATTAATTTTCTGATTTCTTTGCATCGATTTTCAAGTTTCTCTTGTATCTCGTTGAACTTCTTTAAAGTCAGTATTTTGAATTCTTCACATGACATTTTGAAAATGTCTTTTTGGTTAGGATTCATTGCTAGGTAATCACTGTTTCCCCAGAAGTATCATAACATTTTGTTTTTTCACAGTTCCAGTATTGCTACCCTGATTTCTTTGCATGTGGGGTAACATTCACTTCTTATTTTTGAATTTACATTTATCGAAGTGGAGCTTTTTTTGAGGATATGTCTATGATGTATGTTGAGTAAGATTGTTTGACTTTGCTTCTGAATGTGTTCAGGGGTGAAGACTCTGTATTATTTCCTTGTTTATAAATAGACTTAGTGTGGTGGCCTTCTCAAATGCCAATTGTAGTAGCAATATACTGGCAGGGTAAGTAGGCTCAAGGGTTCCCAAGCAGTTGGGAATGATGTGGATGACTGTGACCGCAGAGACCATATAAAGCATGTATATTTTTGGTAATTGTGTCAACAGATGTTTTAATGGGCTGTGCAGGTTGATCTCTGGCCAGTAGGTGAGAGCCAGTTGTGATGGTGCCAGTCGGGTTTATGCTTGACCTTTTTTAACCAGGAGAAGTATTCGGGTGTCCCAGGTGAAAGACTGGGCTGTGGAACTCCCAGTGGTCCCTGCACAGTGCTCTGCCTTTGAGGCAGCAAGCGGATGGGAGAAACCTTGGCAGGGCTGAGTTGACAAGCCCACACTAGGAACCCTATCAGTAGGCATAAGTACTGGTCCTCATGGGAATCAGAAGATAGTTCTCAAGGCCAAGGTGCAGTGCTCTAGGGAGATGAAGAACCACTGCTGATGTACCAAAAAGTCAGCCTGGGAAAAGAGGCCGTAGTAGATTTGCCTTGCTTCCAGGCTCTCAGCCCGGCAGGGCTGCCTCCCTTGACCTGACACTGGCAGCAGGTTGGAACAGACAACCAAGTCCCAAGTAGTTTGTCTTCAGACCAAGAAACTGCCCCAGGCTGCAAAACTCTCTGCCCAGAACAAAACCATTGTTCCCAGGTCATACTTCTGGTTCAGTCCTGCAAAGGAAGGATGCTCAACTCCTGTATCTGCAGCTGGAGCCCACACCACACTTGCCTCTGAGTTCTGGCCGTGGGGGCTTGTGCCTTGCTTAAGACTAGATAGCAAGTCCCCTCTAGAGACTCTCCACATCAGTGACTGCTTCCCGTGCTGGCGGGCAGGGTCCCCCACTGCCCACTATGAGTTACAATCAGGAATGGCTCCTATGGCGCTAGAGTCTGGGTGTGTACAGATCACTTCTCACTGCTGTTCCTTCTCACAGTTTCCTGACCACTCCCCTCATCAGCTTGGTCTTGGTAGTGTTAAGGAGCGCCTCCCCTCGTGGCCTGGATCGCCCAGCTCCCCGGTGGAAACATGAAATTTCATTCACTTTTTATCCTTTTCTTATTTTTCAGTCTTTCTGTTTATCCTTAGTTCTTCTGTCTGCTACCTTTGAAACTCTAGGGACATAACTCTACCTTTATTGTTACTTAGTTCATCTATTTAGACGGCATCTTGCTCTTGATTATATGTACAACAAGGAAATTAACATTCCTCCACTTCCTCCACCTATCCTTCCCTTCAGTTCTCAACTTTTGTTGTATATACCAGTATGTTGCTAGGGTTTATAACATAGGCAGAATTAAGGCTCCCACACTTAGTTTAGATTTATTCCAAATTAATCTAAGCTATCCAAATATCCATAAGTGCTATTTATATTATTGACTAAATATATTGTTTACTTAAGAGTCATTTGGTGGACTCTATTTATACAAAAAAAGAAGTAAATGTCTACAAACCTGTGCCTCTCAAAGAGGAATGTTACAAATGCCAAGATCAAAAGAATCCTCAAAATTATGTCATACATAGCGATTTTCTTTATTTTTAACTTGGTCGTTCCATATACAGTTTTTTCTTTATTCGGGAGTTTTCTGATTTTCTCTTCTTACTGATATAAATATTTGCCTTAAAAACCAAAGAAAAAGCTAATCTCTAAGACTATTCAGCATCTTAAACAACACATTTGTTGGGTGATAAATTTTAGGCAGGCAGTTTCTAGGTGTATGGCAAAGTGACCATTCTGTTTTATTTTCATTGCACTCTAAGAGTTTTTAGTTTCTTCATTTTTTCCTTTTTCTTTCTTTTTAAAAATTAATTCAGCAGGGCGTGGTAGTGCATACCTGTAATTCCGGCTACTCGGGAGGCTGAGGCGGAAGGATCGCCGGAGCCCAGTAGGCGAGGCTGCGGTGGCCGGGAGTGGCCACTGTACTACAGTCTGGGTGACCGAGTGAGACTCCAATTCAAAAAAAAAAAAGTGAATATACAGTAAAATGATTTTTTATTTTCATTTTTGATATCTAATTATATGAGTTTCGACACATGTATGGTTTCATGTATCCATCACCACAATCAAGATATAAAATAGTCACCCCAAAAACTCTCCTGTGCTACCCCATAATCTGTTGTAGATTATTTTATTGTAGTCATAATCCCCAGCCTTACATTGACAACTACTGATCTCCTTTTAAGTTGCTATATAGATTCCATCTTTCATTTATAGTTCATATAAATGAAATTATACAGTATATAATTACTTGAGAATTACTTCCTTTAGTAAGCATAATGACTTTGAGATTTTTGCATGTTGAGCTTATCAATAGTTTATTCCTTTTAATTGTTGCATAGTATTCCATTGTGTGGTTATACCAGAGCTGGAGTGCAGTGGCATGCTCACGGCCACCACAGTTTCGACCTGGTGGGCTCAGGAGATCTTTCTGCCTCAGCCTTCCAAGTAGCTGGAACCACAGGCATGTACCACCACCTCCAGCTAATTTTTAAATTTATTGTAGAAATGAGATCTCGCCATGTTGCTCAGGCTGGTCTTGAACCCTGAGCTCAGGCAATCCTCTCGCCTCCACCTACCAAAGTGCTACGATTACAAGTGTGAGACACCACACTCAGCTACATCCTTTCACCTCTTGAAAGACATTCTTGGGTTTTGAATTCTGAATACAGCTGCCATAAAATCTTGTGTATAAGTTTTTGTGTGGGAACATTTTAATTCTCTAGATTTAATATCTATTAGTGGGATTAGTATGTCATATAAACAGTTTAACTTTATAAGAAACTACCAAAATATTTTCTAAAGGGCTTATATTATTTTGCATCCCTACCTGCAATGCAGGAGATTTGCTTCACATTCTTGACCATACTTGGTGTTGTTAATTTTGTTCTTATTATTACATTTAGCCATTCTAATAAATATACTGCAGTATCTCATTGTGGTTTTAAGTGGCATTTCCATAATAGCCAATGGTGTTGAGCATCTTTTCATGTACTTATTTGTACTTACATATCCTTTTGTTGAAGTAACCGTTAAAGTATATTATCCCTATTTTTATTCAGTTTTTTATTGCTATGATTTAAGAGCTCTTTATATATTTTGGGTTTGCAAGTATATCTTTTTCACTCTGCAGTTTGCTTTTGTATTTTATTAACTGTCTTTTGTAGGACAAATTTTTTAATTTTTATAAAATCGAATTTATCTTAATTTTTTTTATTTTAAAGATGCTGGGTACAATGCAGGGTTAGGTATGCAAATGTTCATTATGCAGGTATCCTTGTTGATGAGGCATGCCCCCCCTCCCGTGGCAATTTCCCACGACTGCCAATATCTTTTAAAATTTTTTTTAATTTTTAAAATGTGGGGTACAATTCAAGGTTAAGTATACAAATGTTCATTAGGCAGGTATCCTTGTTGATGAGGTGTGCCCCTCACCTGGCAGAATCCTACTACTGCCAATTCTTTTCTTATAGTGTTACCATAATTGTTCAAGTTCCGCTAATGAGTGAGATCATGTGATACTGAGTTCTTTGTGTCTATCATACTGCTAGATCATTCAGTATGATAGACTATAAATGCATCCAAGTTGCTGCGAAGTTCATAATTTTGTCCTTCTTTATGGTTGCAAAATATTCCATCGTGTATACGTACCACATTTTTTATCCAGTCCTCTTTCGAAGGACAGCGCAGTTGGTTCCATGCTTTTGCTATTGTGAACAAGGCTGCAATAATCATGCGTGTACAGGTATCTTTTTCATAGAGTGATTTGAGTTCCCCCAGTTATATTCCCAGCAGGGGGATTGCAGGGTTGTATGGAAGGTCGATCAGATATTTTAGAAATTGCCAAACTGTTTTCCACAGAGGCTGCATAGTTTACACTCCCACCAACAGTGTAGAAGTGTTCCCTTTTTGCCACATCCTCTCCAGCATCTGTTGTTTTTGGAGTTATTGATGATGGCCATCCTGACTGGAGTTAGGTGGTATCTCGATGTAGTTTTAATTTGGATTCTTTCTTTCTTTCCTTTTCTTTACTTCTTCCTTCCTTCCTTCCTTTCAATGTGACAATACATTTTATTTACTTTTTTAAAGTGAGAAAGCAGGATTTATTGAGAGGACAGAAAAGCTCCCACAGTGGAAGAGGACCTGAGATGGTTGCCATTTTTTTACTTTTTGAGTTGGAATCTCACTCTGTTGCCTAGACTGGAGTTCAGGGGCACGCTCACAGCCACCGCATCCTGGACCTGCTGGGCTCAGGTGATCCCTCCGCCTCAGCCTCCTGAGTAGCTGGGACCACAGGCGCATGCCACCACGCCCAGCTAATTTTTCGATTTATTGTAGAGAGGAGATCTTGCCGCATTGCCCAGACTGGTCTCGAACCCCTGGGATCAGGCAGTCCTCTCACCTCCATCTCCCAAAGTGCTGGGATGACAGGCATGAGCCCCTACACCCAGCAACGTGACAAAACTGAAACACAGACCGTGGGCTAGAGAGTAGTGTTGAGAGGACGTTAACGTTCCAGATTTGATTGCTGTACTGGGGTTATCAGAGGCTGTTCCTTCCAGTGGTTTAGGGAAAACGCCCCAGAATGTCTAAAAGATAAACAGGTAAAGAATAATAAAAGTAGCCCAAAGTATAAACAGCTGGTACCCTCTGGCGTGGAGTATGGGGTATTCTCGTGGGGCTGGTCTTACAAGTCTCTGAACTCTGAAGTTGAGGCCAGGCGTGGGCCACACCTGCACCCCTGCCCTCGGGAGGCCAGGGGTTCGAGGCCGCCTACACATCAAAAACACTTAAAAAAATTTTTGTTTAATATATATTTTTTATTTTAAAGTTGTGAGGTACAGTTAAGGGTTAGGTATACAAATATGCATCGCTCAGGCACCCTTGTTGATAAGGGGTGTTCCCCTGTCCCCAGGCAGATATTGACTACCATTAATCCCACCTCCCTTCCCCTCCCTGCCCCCCCCATAGTTTCCCACCACCATCAATCCTTTTCTTATAGTATTATGATAGATGCTCAAGGTGCACTTATGAGTGAGAACATGTGATACTCAGATCTTTGTTTCTGTGAGAGATCACTCAGTATTATAAACTATAGTTCCATCCAGGTTGCTGCGAAATTCATGATTTTGTTTTTTTTTTATGGCTGCATAATATTCCGTTGTGTATAGGTACCCCATTTTTTTAATCCAGTCCTCTTTTGATGGACAGTACGGTTGGTTCCAGGATCTTGCTATTGTGAACAATAGTGCGATAAACACACGTGGGCAGGTATCTTTTTTATAGCGTGGTTTGAGGTCTTCTGGCTATATTCCCAGTAGGGGGATTGCGGGGTCACATGGAAGATCTTTACATTACAAGACCTGCCGTGCCACCCCTTCTCCTAGGTTGCAAACACGCCAGCATCAACCGCACTAGGGAGCGCAGCCCTGGACGTTGGCACCTGCGGCAACCACCTGCTCGGCGCTGCCCCCCCACCTCCACGGACCCGGGTCCTGGGGCTGAGCCCGGGCTACGGGCATCCACCGCCCCACGTGTCCCTCATCCGGTTTCTGTCATCATCTGGGCCCGCAGCCAACCCGCACTCACGTGCCCCCAGGCCCGGCAGCAGGTAGAACCGAGGACGCCAGCCCAGGAGGCCACCCAGGGCGGGGAGGTGCATACACGGTGCAGCGTTAATTTGCATTTCTTTGATGCCCAGTGAGGCCTTGCACTTATTCATGTCTCTGTTGGCTGCTCAAGTGCCTTCTTTTGAGAGGTGCCTTGTCATGTCTTTCGCACACTTTGCGATGGGGCTGTTGTTTTTTTTCTTTTCAGCATATTTGACTTTCTTGTAGATCCTAGTTGTTAGGCCTTTGTCAGATCTACAGTTGGCAAATATTTTTTTCCCAGACTGTGGACTGTTTCCCTGTTCTCTTGATGGTTTCTTGGGCTTTGCAGAAGCTTTTCAGACTGATGAGATTCCACTTGTCTATCTTGTCTCTTATGGCACGGGCAGTTGGGGTTTTGATCAGAAATTGGTTGCCAGTTCCAATTTCCGTTTCCTGCATTTTCTAAGGTTCTTGTAGTTTGAGGTTTTTATGTTTAGGTCTTTGATCCATTTAGAGTAGACATTTGTGTATGATGATAGAGAGGGGGGTCTTGTTTTAATCTTCTGCATGTTGTCAGCCAGTTTTCTCAGCACCGTTTTCCGTATAGGTTCTCCTCTCCCCAGTGGTTGTTGTTGGAGGCTTTGTCAAAGTTGAGTTGGTTGCGAAATTGAGGTTTTGGTTCTGGAATCTCTATCTTGTTCCATTGGTCTGTATGCCTGTTCTTGTACCAGTACCAGGCTGTTTTGATTATTGTAGCTTTATAATAAAGTTTAAGGTCGGGGGATGTGATACCTCTCGCTTTGTTTTATTTTATTTTATTTTTTGCTGAGGATTGTTTTGATGATTCGTGGTTGCTTATGTTTCCATATGAATTCCCATATTGTCGTTTCCAGATCTGAGAAGTATGCTGCTGGTAACTTAATGGGTATTGTGTTAAATCTGTAGATGGACATCTTAGCAATGTTGGTTCTTCTAATCCATGAGCATGGAATATTTTTCCATTTGTTTGTGTCATCTTTGAGCAGTGCTTTGTAGTTTTCATTGTAAAGGTCTTTCATGTCTGTGGTTAGGAAGATGCCAAGGTATTTGATTTTTTTTTTGTGGCTATTGTGAATGGGATTGTGCTTTTTATTTGGGTTTCTGTTTGTTTATTATTGGTATATAGAAATGCAACTGTCTTTTACATATTTATTTTATACCCTGAGACTTTGCCAAAGTTCTTTATCAGTACAAGGAAGTTTTTGACAGATTCTTTTGGGTTTACAAGGTATGCAATCATGTTGCTGCAAAGAGGGATAACTTAACTTTCTCTTTTCCTATTTTGATACCACTGATCGACTTCTCTTGTCTGATTGCTCTAGCTAGGACTTCTAGTACTATGTTGAACAGGAGGGGTGAGAGTGAGCATCCTTGTCTTGCTCCAGTTTTCAGAGGAAATGGTTCCAATTTCTGTCTGCTTAGCAGTATGTTGGCTGTGGGTTTCTCATAGATGGTTTTTACTATTTTGTGGTATATTCCTTTCATGCCTAGATGTTCTAGGGTTTTTAATAAAAAAGGGGTGCTGGATTTTATCAAAAGCTTTTTCTGCATCTAATAATATAATCATGTGGTTTTTGTCTTTACATGTATTTAATTAGGTTTGTGGTTTTTCAGATATTGAACCAGCCCTGCAGCCCAGGGATGAGGCCTACTTGGTCATGGCAGATGATTTTTGAGATGTGCTGTTGGATCTGATTTGCTAGAATCTTGAGACTTTTAGCATGGATGTTCATCAAGGATATTGACCTGTAGTTCTCTTTCTTTTTTGGATCTTTACCCAGTTTGGGTATCGATATCATGTTAGCTTGATAAAATGATTTGGGGAGAGTCATCTTTCTCGATTGCCTGGAGTACTTTCAGTAGGATTGGTATCAGCTCCTCCTTTGTGTATTTTGTAGAATTCTGCTGGAAAGTCATCTGGTCCAGGGCTTTTTTTTTTGTAGGTAGTTTTCTTATGACATAGTCAATTTCCTTGGTTGTTATTGGTCTATTTAGGATCTCAATTTCTTCTTGTTTTAACCTGGGGAGGTTGTGTGATGTAAGAAAGTCCTTCATTTCATTTCAGTTTTCTAGTTTGTTTCCATACAGCTGTACATAGTAATCTCTGGTTATCTTTTGTATTTCTTCAGTTTCAGTTGTGACTTCATCTTTTGCATTTCTGATTGTGTCTTTTTGAGCTTTTTCTTGGTCAGTCAAGCTAGGGGCTCATCAGTCTTGTTTATCTTTTCAAAAAACCAGCTTTTGATTTCAATGATTTTTTTGTACTATCTTTTTGTCTTCTATGTCCCAAATTTGAGCTTTTATTTTGAATTCTTCTGCTGAAGTTAGGATTTTGGTGGTCTTGCTTTTCCAGCTTCCTTAGGTGATTTGTTATGTTGTTAACTTGTGATCTTTCCATTTTCTTCATGTGTAGTCAGAGAGATATTAATTCCCCTCTTATTACTGCCTTAATGATATCCCAGAGATTTTGGTAAGTTGTTTCTTCATTTTCATTTGTTTCCAGGTACCTTTTAATCACTGTTTAAATTTCTGTGCTGACCCAGGAATTGTTTAGCATTATGGTGTTTAGTGTTCATATCTTTGTGGGTTTGGGGGAAATTTGCTGGTGTTGATATTTGTTTTTATTCCTCTGTGGTCTGAGAAGGTGCATGACAGAATTTCAATTTTATGGGATTTGTTTATGCTTGTTTTATGGTTAAGGATGTGGTCGATCTTAGAGTACGTTCTGTGTGGTGATGAGTCAAACATATATTCCTTGGTTGTTGGGTAGAGTGTTCTTTAGATATCCATTAAGTCCATTTAGTTAAGTGTCAGGTTGAGGCTCCAGATCTCCTTGTTGACTTTTTGTTTTGATGATCTGTCTAGGGTTGTTTAGTGGAGTGTTTAATTCCCCAGCTATGGTAGTGTCAGAGTCAATATCTTTTTTTTTAGTTGACCTAGAAGCTGCTTTATGAAATTTTTGCTCCTATGTTGAGTTTATATATGTTTAGGATGGATATTTCTTGTTGATGGATCGAACCTTTTATCATTATGTAGTGACCTTCCATGTCTTTTTTTATTTTTGATATTTTAAGGGTTATTTGGTCCGATATTAAGATCATGACTCCTGCTTTCTATTGTGTTCTGTTCAATTGAAATTTTGCTTCCCATCCTCTTACTCTGAGTCTGTGAGTGTCCTTTCTGGTGAGATGAGTCTCTTGGAGACAATATTTTGCAGCCTCATGATATTTTATCCAATTTGCCAGTGTATGTCTTTTTAGTGGTGCATTTAATCCATTCGCATTCAGGCTAATTATTGAAATGTGAGAATTTATCCCTGTCATGAGGGTCTCATAGAGTTTGTTGTTGCTGCTGTTTATTTATTTGTTTGTTGTCTTTCTTTTGATTTTTGGGTTGATTCATGTATGTTTTTAGTCTTTTTTCCTGCATTCTTGTGAAGGACACTGTTGTTCTTTTTTTCCTCTCTTCTGTGTTTAATATCTTCTTAGGCATTTCTTATAGAGCTGGTCTGGAGGCAGCATAAACTCTTAGGGATTGAATGGGAAGGGCTTTAATTCTCCATCACGGATGAAACTTAGCTAAACTTGGTAGGTAATTCTTGGTTGAAATTGTTTATCTCTGAGAACTTTGAAGATTGGACTCCAAGCTCTCCTAGCCTGAAGTGTTTCTGTAGATAAAACTGCTGCTATTCTAATTGGTCTTTCCCAGTAGGTACTCTGATCTTTCTCTCTCACTGCCTTTAGGATTTTTTCTTTTATACCTACTATGTGTAGTTAAATTACTGTGTGTCTGGGAGTTGGTTTTCTCATTTGTTTTCTTGCTGGGGTTCTCTGAATCTCTTGTGTTTGAATAGTCACATCACTGATGAGATGAGGGAATTTTTCTTAGATAATTTCATGGAATATTTATTCCAGTGTGATCTCTGTCTCTCTGTTTGCCTCAGGGATTCCAATTAATCATAGGTTTAGCCTCTTGAAATAATGGCTCATCTCTTGGAGGTTTTGTTTTGTCTTTTTAAGCTTCTTTTCTATGTTTTTAACAGTTTGGGTTTATTTCATGTTTTGGTCCTCAAGCTGTGAGATTCATTCTTCTGCTTGGTTAATTCTGCTTTCCATGCTTATTAGTTTTTTGTTTATTTCATTCATTGTATTCTTTATTGCTGTTATCTCAGTTATCAACGCCTTCATTCTTTCTTCTTGTCTCTCCTCATTTCTATTTATTCTCTCTATTAATATCTTGATATCTGGGTTTGTTGTTTGAGACTAATCATTCTGCGGGCTCTTCATTGTTTGAATTCTAGAGTCTGTGTTCTCAGTGGCTGACCTCCCAGGGATCTGTGTGAGACTCATATTCTTCCTTTGGTTTTTCTTCATTTGTGTAGGCTCCCCCCCCGCCCCCTTTTAACTTCTTCTTTAATTCTGTTGTTCAGTGATGGAGTGATAACTTTTATTTCTGTTTGCTCAATCTGGTATTCTTCCTTATATAGATCTTCTAGTTTTGTTCAATTCTGAAGCTGCACTAGGGGTGGGATCCTGTGCTTTTTGGAGTTTTGTGATTTAATTGAGGGAGGTGCTGTGATTCAGAAGCTATTTGTAGGTCCCAGTATCCACTGACAGATGTGTGGGTCCCCTGGAACCCACTTCCCACTGCCTTACAATCTGTCCTTGCAGTGGGGGTGTTTGCCCCTGAAAGCAAAATGAGATAAGAAAAGGGAAAAGAATGTAAAAAGAAAAGAGGAAGATGAAAGGGAGGTTGAGAGAGAGAGAAGAAGAAGAGAGAAAACAGAGAGATGAACCAACTCACAAATAAACAGACAAAGACAGAAAAACAAAAAAGACAAAAACATACAGATAATCATACAAACAAACAACAAAACCCTGCCATTATTGTACTCTCCCTCAAAAATACCCATACATAAATAAAAATCTAAAAAATAAAATAAAATAACAGAAACAAAGCAAGTACAAAACCAAAAACAAAATAGAAAGGAAGTAGGAAACAAAGCTAAGACGAAAACAAAAAACAAACAAGAAAAAACAAACAAACAAACAACTTGCTCTCTGGCAGTTTCTGTGAGTCCTGGTTTCTTTCAGGCCTCCACCTTAAGGAGCAGCTTTGGTCTCCAGCCCCTCCCCTCTGCTCTCAGTGCAGGTTGATAGAGTTGCTCTCAGCATGGGTCAAATGCCCCATGGGCTACTGTGGGAGAAGGACGGATCAGATCCGGACTCACCCTACTCCCTGCTGCTGCTGTCAAGCCTCCCACTCAGATCTGGTGTGTCTGTGCTTGTTCCAGCATGGGGGAGGGGCACCTGTCTCTCTGAGTCTGATGAGATAATAACCTCTGGGTCCCCAGATGGAGGCTAGGTGGTGCTGGGTGGGGCAATGCAAGTCTCTGCCCAGTCTGGGACTGAGAAGATGGCTCTTGTCAGCACCCCATTGCCAGCGTTGAAGCTTTATTCCAGATTTCCACTACCTGCCTTCTTATGCCAGGTCTACTGCTGCAGGTGATGGCATGGGCCAGTCCCAGTGCTGAGGGGTAGTTGTTCTCTGCTGCCTCCTCTCCATAGAGCCCCAAGAATGGCCAAAGATCCTGGGCACTGGAGTCTCCAATCTCAGGGTGGTGGGGAGTTGCAGTTACTTCCAGAGGAGAACTCTGGGTTCATGAACCTGAGTATCCCCTCAGATGGACTCACTCACCGGCACTCACCCACTCTGCATGGGCACATTCATTTCCCTCTGCCCACCTCACCCCCATCCTCCTCTTACCCTGTAATCTGATGTCCCCTGTATCAACTAGTGGACTCAATTGCCAATATCTTTTTTTAATGGATCAAGATTTTTTGTCATGTTTAAAAACTCTTTGCCTAAATCCAATTCATGGACATGGTATGATTTTCCATTTTTTAAAGTCAAATTTGATTACTTTCATAATTGTTTTGTTGTTTCCACCACACAGACACCACACCTGTTTTGTCAGTTTTATAGCTAACTAGTGTTTGGAAGGAATTGCAAATGGTATTGTTTTCTTAATTTGTTTCCAATTGTTCACTGCTAATTTAGAGAAATATGATTGATTTTTGTGTGATGGGATTGTATCCTGCATATTTGCTAAATTACCTAGCTCTAGGGACTTTTTTTGGTAGATTCCACAGCCTTTTCTATGTAAACAATGAAGTCACCTGTAAATAAGAGTGGTTTTATTTTTCCTTTTTCAACTTGTATGCATGTTATTTTTCTTCTTAACTCATTTCACTGGGTAAGATTTTTATATCATGTTGAGTAGGAGTGATAATAATGAATATCTTTACTTCATTCTCAATTTAGAGAGAAAGCATTTAGTCTTTACTATTGCCTGATGTTAGCTGTATGTTTTTTATAGCTGCCATTTATTAGGTTGAAGAAGCTATCTATTTCTACTTTGATGAGAGTTTTTAGCAGGAATGGATATAGAATGCCTTTGCCAAATGTCTTTTCTTCACTTATTGACATAAAAGATATTGATCTTTAGTTTTTCTTTTTTGGAATGTCTTTGTCTAGTTTCGGTATCATCTGTATGATTATTACTTTGATCAATTCAGATATTTATTTATATCCATGTATTGCTTGTCCTCTAGACTATCTTCTTCTGGAACTTTTGTAGGCTGTATTTTAGACCCCTTCATCTATTTTCCATGTTCCTATTTTTCTTTTGTGCTTTTCATCTATATTGATTTGCTAGGGCTGCCATAAAAATTACCACAGACTGTGTAGCTTAAACAATAGAAATTTATTCTCTTATAGTTTTGGAGACTCGAAGTTCAAGATCAAAGTGTTGGCAGATTTGGTTTCTTCTGAGTCCTTTCTTCACATCTTCCAGATGGCTGTCTTTTTGCTATGTCCTCACAGCCTGTGCATTGACTGCGTTCTAATCTCCCCTTCTTAAATGACACCAGTCATATTGAGTTAGTGCCACCCATCTTTAAAGACCCTACCTCCAAATACAGACATATTCTCTGAAATTAGCAGAGGAATTCCACATGTAATTTGGGTGGGAAGGGGCATGATTCAGCCCATAACACCAACTCTTTAGTTTTCTGTGCTGTATTATATTTGGTGCTTTAAAAAAATATTTAGATATATTGACATACCATAAGATTAACCTATTTTAAATAAACAATTTAACTTTAAAATAAAACTTGAGAGTTTAGTATATTCAGAGTTGTGTAACTATCACCACAATCTAGAAAAAAACCAAAAAAACATGCTCTACCCATTAGCAAGTCACTTCCTATCTTTCTTCCTTCCTAAATCCTAAGCAACCACAGTTTCTTTTCTATAGCTATAGATTTGCCTATTCTGGAATATTTATATAAACATACACACATTATGTGTGTACAATATATAGTCTTTCTGTCTGACTTTTTCAGCTAGCATAATGTATCCAAGGTTCATCCATGTTAATTGCATGTGTCAGTCATTTGTTCTTTTTTATTGCTGAATACTATTTCATTGTATGGACATATGCCATGGTGTTTATCCATTTATCAGTTGATGAACACGTGGGTTGGTTTACCTATGTTTAATATGAATAATGCTATTAAAATTATACACATTTTTGTGTGTGGGCATATATTTTCATTTCCCTTGTCAAATACCTAGTAGTGAAATTACAGAGCCACATGGTAAGTCTACGCTGAACAATTTAAGAAGTTGCCAAACCGTTTTCTGAAGGATTGTACCATTTTGCATTCCCACATAAACTACCTAAAGGTTTGAATTTGTCCACATTCTCCCCAACATATGATATTATCTGACTTTTAAAATTCTAATAATCTTAATGGTTGTGAAGTGGTGTCTTATTGTGGTTTTGATTTGCATTTTCCTAATGAATGATGGTGTGAAAAATATTTTCATGTGAAACATTTTGGTGAAACATTTGTCCCCTTTAATCTACCAATATGATGTTTTATATTGATTTATTTTTGTAGGTTTACCCAGTTCTGCATTCCCGGGAGAATTCCCATTTGCTCATGGCATGCATGCAAGTGATTCATTGTATATACTACTGAATTCAGTTTGCTGGGATTATGTTGAGGTTTTTGCATCGATATTTGTAAAGAATATTGGTCTATAGTTTTCTTTACATGATATCATCTTTGTCTGGGTTTAGTATTGGGGTATTACGGGGCTCAGAATGAGTTGAGAAGTGTTTTCTCTTTTTCTATGTTTGGAAGATTTTGTGAAGGATTGTTGCTAATTGTTCATTAAGTGTTTAGTTGAAACAAGTGTTTCATTGTTCATTAAGTGTTTGATTGAAACATCTGGGACTGGGCTTTCTCTGTGGCTCGTTTTAAAATTAATAATCCAATCTCTTCACTTGTTATAGGTTTATTCAGATGATCTATTTTTCATTCAGTCAGTTTTAATATTTATGTCTTTCTAGTAATTTGTCCATTTCATCAAATGTGTCTAATTTGTTGAAATACAGTTGTTTGTAGTATTTCCTTATAAACTTTTGTATGTCTGTATGGTTGGTTGTCATTTCCCCTCTTCCATTCTTGATTTTAGAATTAATTCAATAATCGAGTCTTTTGTGTTGTTTCTTGGTCAATATTGTTGATTGTTTCAAAGAACCTACTTTTGTTTTCATTTGATTTCCTCTATTGTTTTTTATTCCTCATTTTGTTAATTTCTGATCTAATATTGATTGTTTTCTTCCTCTGTTTGCTTTGTGTCTTGTTTACTGAACTTTTACTAGTTTCTTATACTGGAATTTTAGGTTATTGATTTCATATCTTTCTTCTTGTTTAATATGGGTATTTACAGTTATAAATTTCCATCTGCACATTGCTTTACGGGCATTTTCTAAGTTTTGATTTTTTTTTACTTTCATTCAGCTCAAGGTATTTTGTAATTTTCCTCAAGATTTCTTCTTTTACCCATGGGTTATTTAGGACTGTGTTGTTTCCTTTCCACATATTTAAAGCAATTTTTTCTGTAATTATTTTTTAATGTCATGGCATTGTGGTTGGAGAACATAGTGTGCATGAATTCAGTCTTTTAAAATTTATTGAAACATGCTTTATGGCTTAAAATGTGATCTGTCATGGGGAGTGTGCCATGTGTACCTGAGAAGAATGTCTATTCTGCTGTTATTGGGCGACTGTCCTATTAATGTCTGATAAGTCTAGTTGATTTATAGTATTGTTCAAGTCTTCTATTTCTTTGTTGATCTTCTGCCGACTAGCTCAATCCATTATTGAAAGCCTGTCATTGAAGTCTCCAACTATCGTTCTTGAATTGTCTATTTGTCTTTTCAATTCGGTCAGTTTTACTTCATGTATTTTGAGACTCTGTTGTTAGATGATGTTTGATTCTGTTTAGATAGTGTTTGATTTTTTCTGCTTATTTGTTGTTGTTTTTTACATTTTAAAATCACATTAATCATATTTATATGTCATTTATATCTCATGATTTTATTGCCTGATATTCTTGAATATCTAATGCTACTGTTCATTGTATCTGCTGATCAAGTTTTTTTGCTCATATATTTTGTAAGCTTTCATCATGAGCTCATGTTTAAAGGATTTTCTTCTTAAAAAACATATGTAGCTTAGATCAAAAATATGTGTCTCTACATTGTTTTTTCTTTTCCATCTATCAGATACTCGAAGCATATCACCAGCCTGGGATGATTTTTTATGTATATTTGTGATGTGGGAAGGTCATGCAGAAATCTTAAATTTGTCCTTAAAATGATGTAAGCATAGATCCATGAGATACGTTTTTCCCACCGAGAGAGCAGACCAGGACAAGCAAACTTTTTTTTTTGTTTTTCCTAAGCTTTGTTTTGTTATTTTCTTGTCTATCCTCAGTTCTATTCCCTATCATAAGCAGGATCAAGATTTTATTTCATCTCCCTGTAAGGTCATTAAAAAAAAGCCCACCCCCTCAGGCTACACAGGATCAGCTCAGGCCTTTTGGTTTTTAGTTTTTGATATCTGGAAATTTCTTTGCTTGGGACCATGTCTATGCATGCAATAGGATGTCCGTAATATTTTTGCCAGCACTTGTAAAGGGTTTTCAGGTTATCTTCAGACTGTTGTCAGAAAGTCAAGTTGCTTTTTAAATTTTTGTTTTTTTGAAAATAAGATTGCTTCAATAAAAATAAATAATTCAGAATGAGAGAAATAAAAGATCACCTAATCACTACACTAATGGTAGCTGCAAGCAAGATGCATTGGCAAATATCTACTGCTGAATTTCTATCTAGAGGTAGAGGAACTCACTGAAAACTCCATGGCTGACAAGGAGTAGACATTCCTTATTCTGTTCACTCATTTCTCCCTCTAAGAATTCCTCGCTGACAAACTTAAGATTCTTGTGAAGTGGCCCAGCCCTCACCTCTTCTTTCACTGATAGGAACGCAGTATTTATTCTCCCTTATCACCAGTAAAAAATTGAGTCTAATGATGGACACATTGAAAGCTATTTCCTTATTCCTATCAGAGCAGCATTCATGTCCAGCTCTTATTATAAGCCAACATTCTTCTCTCACCCATGAACAATGGGTAGTGATGGCAGAAGTTGCTCTCTTGGTGGGGGCAGAGGTGAGCTTCATGAGCTAGGTAGTCCAGGCCCATAGAATAGAGACCAGATCCACTCCCCGCGAACCTGAATATGACTACTGCTATCAGGCATTATAGTATTTGTCTGAAGAAACACCGAGGAACGGTCCTCTCAAATGCCTGTTAGCTACAGAGAGTTTCTGAGGGAAAACCCATTGTGGACAAGGCCATCAAACACATACACTGGCTCTAGTGAGTGATGTTTTTGAAAGTCACCAGGATCTGGTTAGAGCCATAGCTTCCTAGACAGAAGGTAAAGCAAAAGGTCTGTTGAAGGCCATGCCCCGAGAGTTCTTTTACACAGCTAAAATGATTTTCTCAGCAAGATCAATGGTTAATACAATCCCTCTAGGAAGACCAGTCACAATCAGACTCATTAGCAAGCATGATATGTGTGGAACTAGAAAATGTCTTTTCCAAGTTAAATATGTTCCTTCTATTCCTTGTCTCTAACAACTTATCTATTTACTTTTTGTCATGAATGTTTGTTAAATTTTATTAAATATTTTCTTTGTATTAAAATGACCATATCATTTTTCACTCATTTAATTTTCTTACTAAATTCATTGTGTCTGGAATTGAATTGTGTCTGGACATGAATGCCACATGTCTTTGGAATTCAACTTGTTCATAATACAATTCTATTTCGTATGAATTTCTATAATGGTATTATTCAAATATTGATTGGTTTTTTTGCATCTAAGTTCATGAGTGATACCAGCCAAAGATTTTTTTTTTCTCAAACTTCTTTTGTCTGGATTTAATATCAAAATCATACTAACTTCATAAAATGAGTTGTGAAAACTTTTTCTCTGAAAAATTTTCATACTTAAAAAAATGACAATTTTGCCAAAGTTTGTCAATTTTATTAGCTTATTTAAAAACAACAGTTTTTGAGTTTATCAGAATTAGTTATTGCATCTTTTTTCTGGTTCATTAATTTCTGCTCACATATTTATTGTTTGCTTCCTACCACTTTTTTTTAACTCTATCTGCTTTGATAATATCTGTATTTAAGACTATGCCTTTTCCCATAAATACTGCTTTGGCAACATTTTCTATTCTTTTTTGAAACAGGATTCACTGAGAGGACAGAAAAACTCCCACAGTGGGAGGGAACCTGAGGGGATTGCCCAGCTACATTTTTGAAATGTTGGTATGTAATATTTTTGGTATTAATTAATCATTTGTCAAAAGAGTTATTTTTAATGTCCCCTAATTTTAGTACTTTTATTCATTTTTTCTTGTTTGATTCATTTTTGCTTTGTGTATTTTGAGACTCTATTATTATGAATTTAAACAGTTTTATCTCCCTATGAAGTAAAACTTTTGTCAACATACAATGGTTGTCTAGATGGCCTCGTCCCTGAATGGTACCATACATTTAAAGAATTATGACCAATTCTCTATAATCTCTTCCAAAAAATAGAAGAGGAGGGAATACCTTTCCACTCATTTTATAAGAGCAATATTACCCTGACTGCCAAGCCAGATAGACATCACAAGCAAAGCAGTCTGCAGAACATCTGTCATGGTTATGAATGTAAAGGTTTTCAACACAATTCTCACAAACTGAATTGAGCAATACAGTCATGTGCCACATAATGGCATTTCAGTCAATGGCAGCCCACATTTATGACATAGGATTATTATGGAGATGAAAAACTCCTATCACCTACTATTTACTATACTATACTTTTTAATCATTAGTTTAGAGTGTACTCCTTCTAGTCATTAAAAAAAAGTTAACTGTAAGACAGCCTCATGCAGATCCCTTATGGAATATTCCAGAAGAAGGCATTGCTATCATAGGAGATGACAGCTCTATGCATGTCATTACCCACAAAGACTTTCCAGTGGGACAAGATGTGGAGGTGGATGACAGTGACATTGATGATCCTGACCCTGTGTAGGTCTAGGTTGACGTGTTTGTGTCTTTATTTTTCGCAAAAAGTTTAAAAAGTAAAAATAAAATAGAAAAATGCTTATAGAATAAGGATATAAAAAGGAAAATATTTTTGAACATTTATCCCATGTGTTTGTGCCTTAAGCTAAGTGTTATTGCAAAAGTGTAAAAGAAATTTTGAAAATGATTAGAAAGCAAAAATGTAAGCTAACGTTCATTTATGATTGACAAACGAAAGCATTTTAAAATAAATTTAGTGTGGCCTAAGTGTACAGTATTCATAAAGTCTATAGTAGTGTACAGTAATGTCTAGGTGTTCACATTCACTCACTGAATCACCCAGAGCAATTTCCGGTCCTGCAAGCTCCATTCATGGTAAGTGCCACAAACAAGTATACGGTCTTTAATCTTTTATACTGTATTTCTACTGTGCCTCTTCTATGTTTATATAAACAAGTACTTACCACTGTGTTACATTTGTCTCCACTATGTATTCAGTACAGTAACATGCTGTACAAGTTTGTAGCCTAGGGGCAATTGGCTATACCATATAGCATAGGTGTGTAATAGGCTATACCATCTAGGTTTATGTAAGTAAGCTCAATGATGTTTGCACAGTGACAAAAATCACATAACAATGCATTTCTCAGAATATATGCCTGTTGTTAAGCAATGCATGACTGCATGTAAGAAGAATCCTATGAAGGGAACCTCCCCAAAGTGGAATTTATTTATTAAAAATGGTATATTAATTCTTACATATTTAAACTTCAGTCATCTTCAAAGTACTCTCTGTTTGAAGCCATACACCTATTAAGATTCTTTCCCCACTGCTCAAAATAGTTTTTGAACTCATCTATTTTAATGCCTTTTTAGTGTACCTGCCATTTTTTGTTTCACCTCTTCCACACTGCCAAAACATTTCTCTTTGAGGGCATTTTTAATCTGGGAAAACAAAAAAAGTTTGGGGCAAGATCAGGTGATAGAGAGGGTAGGCATGGGGTTCATGCTGGTTTTTGGTCAAGAACTGCTGAACACTCATTGTGATGTGGGCAGGTTGTTTGCGTAAATCACCCATCACGAAATGGGAAAATGCTTTGAAAATCTCCCCCCCAAAATTTGCTGAAGTTGAACAGTCTCTCACAACAAAGCTAGCTGTACACTGAAGCCAATGGGTTCCTAGAACACTTACCTAGTGAGGGAAGGCCATACTACAAGTACCTTGCCATCCAAAAAAGAATTCCCTTTTTAAGGGGGGGATCCCCTTTGTATACTATGACTGAATGGGATTTATCTTAGGAATGTAGGGCTGGTTCAACTTCTGAAAATAGGCTGGGCTCAGTGGTTCAGTCTGTAATCCCAGCACCTTGAGAAGCCAAGGCAAGTGGATGGCCTGAGCCCACGTATTCGAGACCAGCTCAGGCAACTTGGTGAGACCTCATATCTACAATAAATCAAAAAAATTAGCCAGACATGGTAGCATGCCATGTAGTTCTGGCTACTTGGAAGGCTGAGGCAGAAGGATCACTGGAGCTTAGCAGGGTGATGCTGGGGTGGACGTGAGTGTGCCATTGCACTTCAGCCTGGGTGATGGAGTGAGACTTCAATTGAAAAAAATCTGAAAATAAATTAATGAAATACATTATATCAATAACATAAGAAACTAAAATTACATGATCATCTTGTTACATGCAGAAAAAGTATTTGACAAATCTGAGTACTCTTTTATCATTAAAAAAAAAACTTCAAAAACTAGAAACAGAAGGAAGCTGTCTCAGTCTGATAACGGGAATCTACAAAAACCCCATAGCTAACATCATATTTAATGGTGAAAGGCTGAACGTTTTCTCCTTAATACCACTAATAAGAAAAGGATGTCCACTCTCACCATTTCTGTCTAATGTTGTGTGGGACATTCTAGTCAGACAATTACATGAAATAATAAATAAATAAGATCCATATTAGAAAGAAGTAAAACTATATTCAAAACTACAGAAGAATTTCAGAATTTCACTAAAAATGTTACTAGATGTTCTTTCTTCCTAAAGTACATCCTTCTCTCTAGTAAGTGTCAGTTGATAGTGAACTATTTTCATGGGTATTTGTCTCAAAATGCCTTAATTTCACCCTTGTACTTGAAAGATAATTCTACTGGGTAAAATGATTCTGAGTTGACACTTAGTTTCTCCTAGAATTTTGAAAATATTATTTTAGTCTTTTGGGTTTTCTTTTCCCTCAAGAAATCAGCAGTTATTCTCTTGCAAGTAGTACCTATATCTTTTCTGTCTGGCTGCTTTTACTATCTTCTCTTCGTCTTTGTTCTGAAGTTCTACTAAATTTTTCTAGATACCTGTTAGTTTCATTCTGTTGGGAGTTGTTGCACTTCTTGAATCTGAGGATTGGTGTCTTTCATTAGTTTAAGGGAGAGTCTCAACCACTAATTGTTTAAATAATGCTTTCTTCTTTATTATCTTTAAGAGCTCTATTACAATTAGATGTATGTTGGAACTTTTCACTTGTTGACCTGTGTCTTCTAACATTTTATATTTTTCTTATCTTTGTGCAACATCTTGAGAAATAACTTTTGTGCATGATCTAATCCACAGTAATCTCCTCAGTTGTATCTAACTTTCAACTTGATGTCTATGTAGTCCTATTGTTTTTATTATTAGAAGTTATATTTGATACCTCAAAATAGTAAAAGCCATCTACGAGAAACCCACAGCTAGCATACTCCTAAACAGATGAAAATTGGAACCATTTCCACTGAAAACTGGAACAAGACAAGGATACTCACTCTCTCCTTTCCTGTTGAATATAGTATTGGAAGTCCTGGCTAGAGCAATGAGAAAAGAGAAGGTGATCAGGGGTATCTAAATAGGAAAAGAGGAAGTCAAGTTATCTCTCCTTGCAGATGACATGATTGCGTACTTTAAAAACCCAAGAGAATCTGTTAAAAGCCTCTTTGCACTGATAAAGGACTTGCACTGATAAAGTCTCAGGGTATAAAATAAATGTGCAAAAGACAATCACATTTCTTTATGCCAATAATAAACAAACAGAAACCCGAATAAAAAGCCCAATCCCATTCTCAATAGCCATAAAAAAAAAGAAATACCTTGGCATCTTCCTAACCAGGGATGTGAAAGATGTTTACAATGAAAACTACAAAACACTGCTCAAAGAAATCAAAGCTGACACAAACAAGTGGAAAAATATCCCATGCTCATGGATTGGAAGAATCAACATTGTGAAGAAGTCCATCTTACCTAAGGCAATCTACAGATTTAATGCAATACCCATCAAATTACCAGCAACATTCTTCTCAGACATAGAACAAACAATACAGGAATTCATATGGAAACACAAACAACCAAGAATAGACAGAACAATCCTCAGCCAAAAAAAACAAAGCAGGAGGTATCACATTACCAGACTTCAAACTTTACTATAAAGCTACAATAATCAAAACAGCTTGGTATTGGTACAGGAACAGGCATATAGACCAATGGAATAGAACTGAGACTCCAGAAGCAAAACCTCAATTTCTCAACCAACTCATCTTCAACAAAGCCTCCACCACCTACCACTGGGGAGAGGAGAAACCTATTCAGTAAATGGTGCTGGGAAAACTGGCTGACCACATGCAGAAAATTGAAACAGGACCCCTACCTATCCCCTTACACAAAAATTAACTCTAAATGGATCCGAGACCTAAATGTAAAACCTCAAACCATAAGAACCTTAGAAAATGCAGGATACCCTTATGGAAATTGGAACTGGCATCCAGTTCCTGAACAAAACCTGAAACACACAGGCCATAAGAGATAAGCTAGACAAGTGGGACCTCATTAAACTGACAAGCTTCTGCAAAGCCAAAGAAACCATCAAGAGAGCAGGGAGACAGCCTATAGACTGGGAAAAAGTATTTGCCAACTCCATGTCAGACAAAGGTCTAACATCTTGGATCTACAAGGAACTCAAACGTGCTGAAAAGAAAAAACAAAAAACCCCATTACAAAGTGGGCAAAAGATATGAACAGACACGTCTCTAAAGAAGACATACGAGCGGCCAATAGACACATGAAGAAATGTTCAACCTCACTAGTCATCAAGGAGATGCAAATTAAAACTACACTGAGATACCACCTAACTGCAGTCAGAATGGCCATTATCAATAACTGCAAAAATAACAGATGCTGGAGAGGATGTGGTGAAAAGGGAACACTTCTACACTGTTGGTGGGAGGGTAAACTAGTGCAAACACTGTGGAAAGCAGTGTGGTGATTCCTAAAAGCTATAAATATCGACCTCCCATATGACCCCGCAATCCCTCTACTGGGAATATACCCTCAAGAACTCAAATCATTCTATAAAAAAGTTACCTGCACATGCATGTTTATCGCAGCATTGTTCACAATAGCAAGATCCTGGAACCAGTCATGCTGTTCATCAAAAGAGGACTGGATTTTAAAAATGTGGTACATATACACGATGGACTACTACGCAGCTATAAAAAAGAACAAAATCATAAATTTCACAGTAACCTGTATGGAACTAGAGTCTATAATACTGAGTGAAACAAAAATCTGAGTATCGCATGTTCTCACTCATAAGTGGACCTGAACATCTATTGTAATACTGTAAGTAAAGGATTGACAGTGGTGGGCATCCATGGCGGGTGGGGACAGGGAGGGTAAGGGTGGTGGGATTAACGGTAGTCAATATCTGTCTGCAGACAAGGAGACACCCCTTATCAACAAGGGTGCTTGAACAATGCATGTTTGTATACCTAATCCTTAACTGTACCCCACAACTTTAAAATAAAAAATATGTATATAAAAAAAGAAAAGAAGTTCTTTTTGATATTTCAGGCCAGGTATCTTTTTTTTTTGAGTTGGAGTCTCACCCAGACTGGAGTGCAGTGGCTGCTCCTGGTCACCACAGCCTCGACCTGCTGGGCTCTGGTGATCCTTCCACCTCAGCCTTCCAAGTAGCTAGAACTACAGGGGCACGCTACCACACCCGGTTAATTATTGATTTATTGTGGAGATGAGGTCTCGCCAAGTTGCCCAGGTGGGTCTTGAACCCACAGGCTCAGGCAATCCACTCACTTTAGCCTCCGAAAGCGCTGGAATTACAGGCTGAGTCACCGAGCCCGGCCAGGCCAGGTATCTTGATAGTCTTTTGCTTTTTCCTTATGCTTTGAATATCTTTTTTTTCTTTTTTTACCATAAAATATTAATACTATATTTCTGTTCTGTCCCTGATAATTTGAATATATGCTCTCTTTGTAGGTGTTATCCTGCATTTTATTATTTCTTCATCTTGTGCTTTGTATATTTTGATTACAAATATGTAAATGTTCTTCAGACATGCATTTAAGACACCCATATGTTTTTAGCCACACTAGTCACAATAGCAAAAACATAGAATCAATCCTACTGCCCACTGAAAGTGGACTGGATAAAGATTATGTGGTACGAATGCACAATGGAGTGTTATGCAGCCATAAAGAAGAATAAAATCATGGACTTTACAGCAAATTGGATGGAGTTGGGACCATCATACTTAGCGATGTGTCACAGAAACAAAGAACTAAATACCGCAGGTTCTCACTCTTTTTTTCTTTTGAGTCGGAGTCTCACTCTGTCGCCCAGACTGGAGTGCAGTGGCCGCTCCCGGCCACCACAGCCTCGACCTACTGGGCTCTGGCGATCCTTCCGCCTCAGCCTTCCCAGTAGCTGGAACTACAAGCGCATGCTACCACGCCCGGCTGATTTTTGATTTATTGTAGAGATGAGGTCTCGCCAAGTTGCCCAGGCGGGTCTCGCACCCACGGGCTCAGGCGATTCACTCACCTCAGTCTCCCAAGGCGCGGGATTACAGGCCGAGCCACCGAGCCCGGCAGGTTCTCACTCTTAAGTGGGACCTGAACATTAATCACCTTAGTACAGGGGAGAGATTGGCAGTCTCTGGGCACTGCCAGGGGAGGGAGAGACAGAGGGATACATGTAACAACACATAGGGAGGCATGCACCAGGGGAAATGAGGGCTGGATGGAGACCAAAGCTTGAATGCAGCATGCATTGTGTACTTAATACTTGTACCCCACATCTCTATAATAAAATAAATAAAAATTTTTAAAGTTTTTAAAAAAAAATATAGTATCTTATAGTTTATATATTTGGTAGCATGAACTTTACTTATTTGGGTTTAAATCTTTCTAGTTCATCTCTTTAAGTTTCTTACATCACTTTGTCTCATGTATGTCTTTTGCTAAATAGCAAGTAGTTGCATTTTTTCCACTTACCGTATTTGAGATGCCTTCGTAGGCCAGGTAAGCCTTGACACATTTAATGTATACCTGGTACATTTTTTATACTTCTGATACTTTATACTTCTGTTATTTTTAGGCTTTCTAACTTCTTTTTGGCTAAGTTTTGCAATATTGCTTCAGACTTCATTGGTCTTTTGGGTAGTATATTTTGGAAGTTCACATTGATTTTTATTCTACTGGTATTTAATTTAACGCGTGTTTCTCTAAATATATCCAATCTATGTATAAGGCAAGAGATGTACTATATTTATTCATACTACTTCTCTGGCCACCACTATGCCTCATATATTTATGGAATAATCTGGCTTTTTAGATTAATTACTTTTATTCTATTTTTAAATCTTATGTATTTTCTCTTTTAAGAATTAGCTTCAAAATTCCCATTAAATTTTATAATTATATTACTCTTTAGATATCCATTCTAAGTTTTACAGGATTTATCAACTCAGCATCATTAGATTTTTTTTTTACTGTGATGCTGGTGACCACTGCCCAGATTGTCTCTTTCAGTTCTGAGGCATTGCTTCCTTCAGCTGCTAGGGGATTTTCCTGCTGACAACTTGGAGCTGAGTCTCTTTCCAGGCATTGCTCCCACCCAAGGTTGCATGCTCTTCCCAGAGGCAACCTGTGGTATAAAGGCACAGAGTCCTGGTCCCTTTGCCACAGTAAGGGAATCTATGAAAATCATCCTGGTTTCAGAGCGCTCCATAGGATTGGCCAGACTCTCTGTTGCCACTATCCTTTGGTTCAACTTTTTCCTCTGTTCATTTCTGTTTCCCTGATTCCCTTAGCAATGTTGCTCCCAAGTACACTTTCCAATAAACCACCGGCATGCAGATCGCCATCTCACACCTACTACTCTGGGGTTACCCTAGGGTGTTCAGGGTCCTGAGCAAATATTGTCTACAAGGGGCACCCTCACGAAAAAAAACCCAGAATTTATTTATAAAAGATTGTGTATTTATTCTTACATGTTTAAACATCAGTCATCTTCAAAGCACTCTCTGTTTGATGCAATACACGTATAGAGATGCTTTTTCCACTGATCAAAACTGTTTTTGAACTTTCCAATTTGAATGCCTTTTAGTGTTTCTGCCGCTTTTGATTTCACCTTTTCCACAATGGCAAAATGTTTCCCTCTGGGGACATCTGTCATCTGGGAAAACAAACAAACAAAAAGTTGCTCAGGGTGACATTGGATGAATAAGGAGGGTGGGGCACAGGGGGGTCATGTTGTTTTCAGTCAAAAACTGCTGAACGCTCAGCGTGGTGTGGACAGGTGCACGCATAAATCACTCATCATGAAATGGGCAAACATGCTGAAAGAATCTCAAAGAAAAAAAAAAGGGAAAAAAATTCCCTGAAGCTGAACACAGCCTCTCACAACGATGCTAGCTGGTCCACCATGCCAGTGGGTTCCTGGGGAAAACCTGTCCTACAAGGGGCTTGGCCCCCCAAAAATAATTCCATTTTTGGAGCGTTCCCTCTCATACATACCAGTTTGATTAAAATTTGTTGCACAAACTCCAGAAGCCCGTGTGAGGTATAGTGAGTTTTTAATGAAGATTTAGACTCATGGGTAAAAAAGAGTTGCTTATATCACCTCTTAATACCCAATCAGTGCATGTGAAGACTCTGTGTAGCATCTTGGCACCCTTTGTTCCTAAGCAGGTCCAGGAACTATCTGCTCCTGTTCCTTGTCAGCGCTCTATTCCTTGCTAAATGCACAGTGCCTGACTAATTTTATATGTCCCTCCAGGTGAAAAAGTTGTGACTATGTTATTATACACAATGACACACCTCTTCTGATCCTGTTTGTATCAAAACAACGTAGACCTTGACTCCAAAGTTCCCTAATACCTGTGTTAAATGCCAGCAGCAGTGTTACTCGTGACACTTCATCAGACAAGGCTGCCTATGAATACAGGTTTCTAAGGACTCTCAAAGACTGCAACTGTGCTTTGCTTTTGTTGCTGGAAAATGAAAGTCTTTCTCGGATTGTGAAGGAAAATGTGAATGATAATTCATTTTTCTGGTCATGTTAAATTTACACCTTGAAATTTTATTGCATGATGTGGAGAATGATACTTCTTCCAACTGTGTCCTCCTGTGAACTCTTTTAGTTATGATCATTACATTGACTGCCATCTCTCGATATTAACAGCACTCCTGCAGCAGGCAGAAAAGACAGTGGGGCAAGAAGAGTGGTCTCACTCTTCCAAAGATGTCTCTCCTCCAGCGCAGCTTAAGACTGATCCAGGAGCGCATGTCGCTACCTCTACCGGAGGCAAGAGATAACAGGGGTTAGAAGGGACCTTTGACATTGTGGAAAAATCACCTCAAAAACCCTCGGAAGAGCTTTGCCTGATCACCCCCCGACGCACGTCCTGAGCATGGTCACCTGGTGGGGGGCACACAGGCTAAAGGGATAGCCTTTTCATCTGACTGCTCTCTGGTTCTGGAGGTCGGAGGCAGCCTGCCCTCTGAACATGGATGGGGGAGCCACCCGCATACCCAGCCCCAGGGCCAGCGGTAGCTCACCAGATCTGAACTCATTATGCATCCAACGTGAGAGACATCCCAAATCAGGATTTCAGCACTCTTCCTGTGGTTCAATTTCATGCCACCCATGAAGGGAGTACTGCTGTGGCCAGCGGAAGTGGTCTGTTCGCCAGATCATTGTCCTGGAACCAGGTCCAGGCCCAGAGCCCCAGATAACACCAGAGGCCCCTAGTGGGGCATGTTGCATAAACATTCCAGGAAGGCCTTCTCTGGATAACCTCAAGTGATTCAGAGGGAAGGATTTCCTCCTGCTCCATGGCCTCAGTCCTAGTCTCCATTTCTTTTCTTTTTTTCCCAAGTGACTCCAATTATTTGTAAATTTATTTTATTTTGTAAATTTATTTTATTTTCTTTTATTATTATTATTATTATTATTAAATCAATATTTTTTATTATGATTTTGTGGGGTACAGTTAAGGGTTAGGTGTACAATTACGTTTCATTCAGGCACCCTGTTGATACGAGGTGTTTCCCCATCCCCAGACAGATATTTGCTACCGTTAATCCCATCTCCCTCCCCCACCCCATAGTTTCCCACTATTATCAGTCATTTTCTTATAGTATTAGGTTGGATGTTCAAGGTCCATTGTATGAGTGAGAACATGTGATACTCGGATCTTTGTTTTTGTGAGAGGTCACTCAGTATTATAGACTCTAGTTCCATCCAGTTTGCTGCGAAATTCATGATTTTGTTCTTTTTTATGGCTGTGTAGAATTCCATCGTGTATATACACCACATTTTTAAAATCCAGTCCTCTTTTGATGGGCAGCATGGTTGTTTCCAGGTTCTCAAGATGTGGCATACAATTCAGGATTAGGTATACAAGTGGTCATCACACAGTAAAGTTTGGGCCTCCCTTTAGTCCTCATTTTGCCTGGATTGAGATCAGATATCCCTATTAATTTTATGTATTCCCACCCCCCGCATTTTCTGGCAACTGGCAATCCCTTTCTTATAGTATTATGGTAAATGTTCAGGGTCCACTTATAAGTAACAGCACGTGGTACTCAATTCTTTGCTTCTGTGATAAATCACTGAGTATGATAGACTCTAAATCCATCCAAGTTGCTGTGAAGTCCATAATTTTGTCCTTCTTTATGACTGCATCATACTCCACTGTGTCTGTGTACCACATTTTTAAAATCCAGTTCAGTTTCGATGGGCAACATGGTTGGTTCCACGTTTTTGCGATTGTAAATAGTGCTGCAGTAAACACGCATGTGCAGCTATCTTTTTTGTAGAGTGATTTAAGTTCCTCCAGGTATATTCCCAGAAGGGGGATTGCCAGATCGTATGGAAGGTCAATTCCTAGTTGTTTTAGGAATCGCCACACTGTTTTCCATAGAGTGCATTGAACTAGTGTGCATTCCCACTGGCAGTGGAGACATGTTCTCTAGGCTCTATTTCTATAAGCTTGGAGGATCCTGAGATGAGAAATTCTGCTGGAGAATTTTGCCCAACTTCCTTTCCAGACAGGCTTGTCCTCCGTTTCTGTTGGAACAGAAACTGATGCCTGAATCACTTCTCTGCTCCTTTTTTGATCAAAATTATTGAATTTACTCAAAGGTCTTCCATATTCTCTTATGAGAATATATATATTTTAATTGTTTTTCTTTTTCCCTTGGCCATTCCAATGGGAATTTGGAAAGAAGGGCATTGAGTTCATGGGCTTAAATAGGAATTAATGAGTTATGTCTTATTCAAGAACCCACACACTGTATTTTCCAATCTAACTTCTGTGCAATTCTTTGCATCTTTCATGTGGCATTGGATCACACACCAGACTCCCACACCCTGCACCCCCAGCAGGCCTGACCTAATATTCTGGACGCCCCGCTGGGAGTGTAACCCTAACATGTGGGTGTGCCGTTTTGCCTTAGGCGCCAGACTGGGCTTCAACCTTCAGCAGATAATCTGCAGGGATACATGCTTATTCCTCATGCTGTCTCCAGCCAAATATCCATGTCCTCTTTCAGTGAGGGCCCCCAGCCTGTGATCTGTGCATCTCAGAGTTTTAGAATACATACCTAAGCTGGCCACCACCATGGAATCTTCTGTTTACTCAGAAATTCCAGGTTTGGTCTGGATTCTTACTTCCCAAACTGCTCACGATCTTTCTTTGACTACGACTCCTTCGAATACATTGGTTACCCAGTCCCCGCCCCTGACCCCAGAACTCAACTCAGAGACATCTTTGACAGCCTTCCGACTCCTATTACTCTCGGGGCTCAGACAACTCCAGTGAGGTGAAAGTGCTCATTGAATGGGAGGTACCCTGGATATAGGAAAGATACTTGGGTCTCAGGCCTCTGATTCACAGGGGACCCCCATATAATTCACTCCCATTCCTCCTTCTACCTCAAGAGATGGGTCTTTTCAAAGGGAAGGGTCTGTCTCGAGAGGTAGAGTCCATTCCATCAGACTCTTCTTCAGCCCTGTCCAGACCACAGGGCCACAAACCCCCTGCAGAGTGGTGCAGCAGAGGGTGCCCACTTATGCCTTGGAGACATTCACTGCCCCCAGCTCATGGGGGTGCCTGGTTCTCACATTCTGACATCCTTTCCTCTTACTCTTTCAAGTTCTTGACATTTCAAAGCCCTCTCCACCCTTTTTAACATTCATTCGTGATATTAGCACCTTAGTTAAAAATTAAATGGAACCGCGTGGATTTGTCTGCTGGGCCTACCACTGGGACCAGGCAGGATGAAGGAATTATCTAAGGTTGTCCCAGCTGTGAGGCAAGGGTGAATCAGTCAGAGATGCAGACATGACATCATGGGCATCTAGCAAATCTTGTGATGATTCTGGATTGTGCAGCTCTTCAAGAGGAGTCCTTCTCTGACATGCATATGCTGACTTGGCCCTCTTTGTGGACACACTTACTTAATAGGACACCTCCAGGTCAAGTCTATGCGGTTCTCTGCTGAATGCTTCCTAGGTAGCTAAAGAAACAGTTTAGGAAAGGTTCAGGGTATTCCATTTGAGAACCTTGCTAAGATACTCAAGCGTAAGCAATTTGGGCATCTCTCCTCCCTGTTCTTTTGTTTCTTCCTCAGAAATAAAGAAGAACTCAGCAGATATTCATACTCACGCCCTCCTTCCTTTGGCAGTGCCCAGCTGGGATAAGGGGCACACAATCCTGAATCATAGTGCGCAAAAATGCCATGTTTTTTTAAAACTCCATATTGTCTTTCAGAAAGGCTAGATTAATTTATATCTCTGTCTGCAAAATTCAATATAGCAAAGTTAGATTATTAGCTTTTATCCTTGTGTGTGTGATTATATATGTATACAAAACTTGCTAGAAAAAGATACAGACATGTATTGCTTTAATTTGTATTTCTTTGATAACAAGACACTTTTCTAAAGATTATTTCTCATTGATGGTGTCATGCATATTTCTGTCCTTTGGTTTTACTATTCCTATTCACTTTTTGCTTGTCAGTTGATTTGGGAGAGCATGCATATTCATGATATTGCGCTTTAGTCCATTTCGTTCATTTTGTCCATGGGTACCATGTTCACTGTTGGGGGGAATGGGCAAAGGGCTCGCTGCAAGTCCAAACCTCACCTTTGCACAGTTCAGCTATGTAGCAAATACTCACATGACTCTAAAACACCTAAAAAAAAAAGAGACATCCATTCTCTTTCCACCTGCCTTCTCATCCGCTTCTTCTTGGTCTTTGTACATGTAGCCATCCTGAACCGTCCCAAGCATCTTGGGAGTTCCCAAGAGATGCTTTCATTCTCGCCTTAAGTGTTATAACCCCTGCTTTTGGTTTTTCTAATTACGAACACAAACGCGTGCTGTAGGGAATTAGAAAATACCAACAAAAAACAAAAAAGAAAGAAAAATCACCCTAACCTCTCTATTCAAAAATACAGCAATTACTGCAGTAATTACTGTGATGTCTTAATGCATTTCCTGCTAACTGCTTTTCCATGTTTATATTTATTTCTTACCTATGGGATATTACTCTACAAACTATTTTGTATCCTCTGGTTTTCACTTAACAATATGCCCTGGATATTTTATCATGCTATTAAAAATTCCTCTATAGTTTCTTTTTTAAAATAACGCTATCATGTTCCATTTTGGAGAGGTGTCATCAATTGCTTTTCTGATTTCTGGCTGTTGAATGTTAAGGTCTACATTTTCTTCTCTCTCACTCTCCTCCTCCACCTCCTCTTCCTCTTTCTTGTTCTTTTTCTTTTCTTTTAGTATAACAAACAGCATTGGGATAGAGTAAACCTTATTTTGTTTTTTACAAATCCTTGATTATATCTTTAATATAAATTCATAGAAGTACAAATCCTGAATCATAGTGCGTGAGAATTTTATGCTTTTTAAAAACACCACATTGTCCTTCAGAAAGGCTAGATTAATTTATATCTCTGCCTGCATAGTTCAATATACTAAAGTTAGATTATTAGCTTCTATCCTTGCATGTGTGATACACATATATTTATAAAATTTGTTAGAAAATTATATGGAAATGTATTGCTTTAATTTGTATTTCTTTGATAGCAAGACACTCTTCTAATGATTATTTTTCATCGTTGGTGTCATATGCATATTCTTGTTCTTTGTTTTTACTATTCCTCATCATTTTTTGCCTGTCAGTTGCTTTGTGAGAGCTTGTATATTCATGACATTGCTCTTTCGTCCGTTTCTATACTGTCCGTCATAGATGTTTTTGACATGCCAAATCCTGATACGAATAACTGTAAAGTCATTCCTAAATTGATTTAACAACCACAAAACACTTGAGATGCCACTCTACACCGGGCGTTGTTCTAGGCAATAGGAATGCAGCAGTGACAAAAGGGGCGTGACCACCCTCATGGGGTTTAACTTCAGGGGCGAGTGACGGAACCACACGATCAATATAATATACAGTGTCAGGCAACAATGAACACTGAGAAGCCCAGCCACTCAGTGCCAGGCAGAGAGACAGCCTGGTGCTGGGCAAGTTAGGGTGGCCAGGGGTGGATGGCACCTTTGAAGCAGAGACTTGAGTGAAGAGGCCTGAGCCGTGGGACCTCTGGAGAAGGGTTTCAGACTGCGGGAACAGCAAGTGAGAAGTAAGCTCCACGTGTGGAAAGACCACAAGGGGCCCAGCATGGCTGGCCCAGATGAGGCAGGGCACGTGTGAGAGAACGGAGCGGAGGCTGGAGGCTGTTTTCGCCTGTTCAGGAGAATCACTGAACTTATTTGCAGAACTTTGACAAGTCATTGTTAAACGTAGCCATCATCCAAGACTAAATGATATACACTTAAAATGAAATGCATGATATACATATATTTTTATGTGCCTTTGTTATGTTTTAAGGTCTTCTTTATAAAGCTCCTAAATGATTTTTGATGAGTTTATTCTTACATATTTATATATGAGTCTGAGGCTACCTCTGTCACCCAGCTGGAGGGCAGTGGCACACTCATGGCTGCTGCAACTTAGACCTGCCAGGCTCAGGCAATTCTTCTGTCTCAGCCTCCCAAGTATCTGGAACCACAGGCATGTGCCACCATGCCTGGTTTATTTATTTTTATTGTAGAGATGAGGTCTCACCATATTGCCCAGGCTGGTCTGGAACCCGTGGACTCAGGTAGTCCTCTCACTTCCATCTCCCAAAGTGCTGGCATTATAGGTATGAGTCACCGTACTTGCCCGGCAAGAGCATCGTATTTTAAAATGAAGGCAATACATTTTCAAATTTCTCCACCTTTTACTTGTCATACTACATGTGACTGTTGTTTCTGCTCGTGAGGTTATTGCATCTATTTTTTCTGTAATCTCGCGCCTTTGGGAGGCTGAGGTGAGTGGATTGCCTGAGCCCGCAGGTTCAAGTCCCTCCTGGGCAGCGAGACCTCATCTCTACAATAAATCAAAAAATCAGCCGGGCGTGTTAGCGCATGCCTGTAATTCCGGCTACTCGGAAGGCTGAGGCGGAAAGATCACCGGAGCCCAGCAGGTCGAGGCTGCGGTGGCCGGGAGTGGCCACTGCACTCCAGTCTGGGTGACAGAGTGAGACTCCAACTCAAAAAAAAAAAGAAACACTATGTAACTGTGGGCCACTGTGTGTCTCCCCACAATTCTGAGCTCAGTGAGATGCTCGTAGCTTGAAGTCAGCCGTGGTGACAATATCTACAGCATGGGAATCAGCAAATTATACCAATCCAGGACTTTGTTTATTCTTTTGTTGATTGTCTAGACTTAAAGTGATTTTTAAAATACTTAATAACACAGATTAAGCTTAAAAGCATGGTGTGTTTGGAGCAGTTACATTGTGAAGAGCACAAAAGTTTGGGGAAGTAATCTTACAATATTTGTAATTTATTACCCAATTCAACAAACCACTGCTGGCATCACTGATGAACAAGTGAAGTCTAGTGTGTGCTTTCATCATTTTACTTTCTTCTTATGCATTAATTTAAATCTGCGTATCAAGCAACCTTCATTTTCGAACTGTACGCACTCATAAATTTCCAGTCATAGGTTTGTTAAGAAAACCTGAGTCTGGCAAAAAATAATGAAATCATTCTGTGAGCATCCATTGGCTGTATGGAATTTACCGTGAAGTGTACGGTATAGTTTATTGTCATTTGCAGATCGTGTGCTACACATCCTTCATGTCAGTAAAATTTATAGTAAACTGATGTTAAGTATACATGGGCGTACTTTTTTTTTCCAGGACAGTTCAAGAGTCAGGACTACAACATATGGGGTCTTTGTGGACCAAGTATGGATTTAAGATAGTTGTTTTAAGTGTGATTGGAAGCTATTAGCGCGTTATGAGCAGAGGAGGAAAAAAACGGGTGATTGTCAGGTTTATGAGAATTATCTGGCTGCCATAGACAAAATTGACAGAAGGAGGGCCAAGGGGAAGCAGGAAGACCATGAGAAGGCTCTTGCAGTGACCTAGGCTAGAATGACAGGACTCAGGTGGAGGAGGTGGAGGAGGTGCTGAGAAGGGTATTCAAAATACCTTGTGAAGGTATGTCTGCAGCCGTCCTAATGGATTAAATATAGCATTTGGGAGAAACAGAGAGGTCAGAATGTCTCTCTGGAGCTTTTGATGTGAGCAGCTATCAAAGTGTTGCTCCTGAGATTGGGGACCGAGGAGAGCAGCCACTTGGGTGGGTTTTGGATGTGTGACGTTTGTGATGCTTTGGAGGCATCCCCAGGGAGGTCAGACGGAAGCATGGGCGTGGGATCTGGAGTGCCAGGAGAGATGGGGCTAGAAATGAACATCGAGTGTCCAAAAGCACAGAGAAGACATTGAAAACCGGGGAAAGAAATGAGATCATTGAGGCATGAGTGTAACAGAGAGGAAAGGGTTTCAGCTCCTGGAGAGAGCAGGAGTGAAGAGGACACAGAAAAAAATGCCAGTGTGTGTGGTTGTTTTCATGCTCTTCTGTAAATTGTCTTTGGTGTCTGCTTTTTGCAAGCATTTCTGCTCCAGTAATGAATCACTTTAAAATTCTTATAGCCTTACGGTAGATTTTAATATCAGGTAGAGTAAGACCTTGTCATTTGTTTTTTTCTATTTTTCTTAGCTATTCTCTTGTTTATTTTCCTAGATATACTTTTTGACAGTGGTGTTGGCATTAAAACAGTTTGATGGCTAAATTTAAAATAATTTGTGATTTAATTGATAACTTTATGATATTAGGTCTTACTTTCTAAGAAACTGTTATTTCTCTCCATTTATTCAAATATATTTTTATGTGCCTTTGTTACATTTTAAGGTCTTCTTTATAAAGCTCCTAAACAGTTTTTGATGAGTTTATTCCTACACATTTATTTTTTCTACTATAAATTGAATGCTTACTGCTGATTGTTTTTCTAGCCAGTATATAAGAAAGTTAACTCATTTTTGTATACTCAATTTTTACCCATCCAACTTACTGAATACTCTTTTCCACTGTGAAGGGTTTTTAGTCTCTTGGAGCTTACCAGGATGATAATCACAATAAGCATTAAAATAATAATAGTTAGATCTTATTTTCAAATATTTATATCTTTTATTTTCAGAGTTGAGATAATTAGCTGAGCTGAGAAGAGATACGCTTATATTTCCTCTCAATTTGATGGATAAAGCCATTCTTATGTCATTGTAAACTATGCCATTAGCTAGTTTCATTGAGATTAATGGTTCTTAAAGTTTGATGTTCATAAGAATTAATTGTATTTTTTTAACTCTGTCTAAGAGATACACTCATTTTCATGCGAAAATAACATTCTCCTACGCTCAGTTGAATTTTATAAAGCAATTTTGTACTCTCCATCAAATGTGAATTTTATCCTTCAGTGAAATAATATGATTGATTCTAATATTGAAGTAAGTTCCAGTGGATTACTGAAATTGTTCTTTTAATTATACTTAAAATTATTTTTGCATTCACATTAAATAGGGAGCTTGGATTATAGTTTATTTTGAAGGTTACTTTTGTCAGAAAGTTTTGTCAAAAGCAGACTTGTTTCAACTTTTTAGAATCAATCCAAAAATCATCCATATATAAATATGGTTTCATATATTATATGAATATATATATACAATCTTATGTAATGTGGAAGTTTTCTGTCTCTTAAAAGCTTGAAATCCTTTCGCCTATAAAACTCTGTGGGCCTGATGCCATTATCAAGGATACTCAATATTTGAATAGATTTCCAACTTATTCTGCCCTTCCACCCCCATCTACCAGGATATTTTAATTTTGGCTTTCTTCAACCTTGAATTCATTTTGATGATATGTATTTTTTCCAGAAAATCATTTTTAAAAACAATCCCAGCCCTTTGAAAACTTGAGTATGGAGTTTTATGTAGGATTCAAAACACAAAAAATCTCTATGTTTGGTTATGCACCTTTTTTTATTCTTCATTTTATCTTTCCTTATTAGCTATTTTATTTACTAGGTTGTGATCTGCTTTAAATTTATTTGTATTAGTTCTACAGATTTTGATATATAATTTACTAATTTCCACTTAACTTTAGTAGTTCTTTCTTTTTTCCTTGTTATAGTTATTAAGGGTTTCGCTTTTAAATACTTCATTAAAATTGGGGGTTATTATTTTCATTCATTTGTGTTTAATGTTGAAAGCATTTGCGATGCATTAGATTTTCTTTCAGACCACTTTTGGGCTCATCCAATATGTATTAACTTGGATTCTTATTATTATTGCTTTCAAACTCATATGCAAATGAAAATTATATTTCTTCTTTGATCTAAGAGTTATTCAGGAGAGTGGATCTTACGATTGCTCAAAGTGGTTGGGACATTTTAATATACGTTGTGGAATTATTAATAAATTTTAGTGTATTCACTGTGGCTTGTACAATTTTTGTCTAATTCTTTTGGTGGACTTACATATGATGAAGATTTTTTAAAGGGTGGCATGTGCCATTGAAAAGAGTTGTGTAATCTTTGCTCTTAAAGTACAGAGTTAAAACTACATAGAGATGCATACATATGCATAAGTACAAGGGGAATTAAAAAAAAAAACCCTGGAATTACTTTTTGGAGGCCAGGCTCCTGGTAGTACAGACTTCTTTCACTAGGTAAGTGTTCTAGGAACCCATCGTTATCATTATTCCAACTAGTATTGTTGTGAGAGGCTGCGTTCGGTTTCAGTGGATTTTACGGGGAGGATTCTTTCAAAGTATCTGCCCATTTCATGATGGGTGATTTATGAGTGCACCTTCCACACTGCACTGAGTGTTCTGCAGTTTCTGACCAAAAATGGCTTTCTTATACTCCGGATATCACCCAGAGCGACTTTCTTTTGGTTTCCCTGGGTGAAAAAGTCCACAAAGGGAAACATTCTGCCAATGTAGAAGAGGTAAAACACACACCGGCAGAAGCACTAAAAAGTATCAAAATTAACGAGTTCGAAAACCGTTTTAAGCAGTGGGAAAAGTGCCTTGATAAGTATATTGCATCAAATGGAGAGTACTTTGAAAGTGACTGAAGCCTAAACATGTAAGAATAAATACACAATTTTTTATAAATAAATTATGGTTTCCTTTGAGTTCTCCCTGGTACATATGTGTAAACATATATTGACATTCCCTTGTAATATATTATTCACATCATCAATATCCTTGCTTTGCTGCTTATTTGATATATCCAGCATTTATAAAGGTTCATTCACATTTCCCACCACCGTTATGCTCTTGTGAACTTATTCTCCAAATTGTATTTCTAATAGTTTGTGCTTGACATATTTTTATGACACATTTTTCAGTACGCAAGGATTGATGACTATTCTTTTATTTTACTGACGGTTATAACTTTATCAATATTAAATTCATATTTTCTTCATAATATTCTAATCACATTTTAATTCTTAATGTTAAATTCATATCTTTTAATGCTTTTTGACCTTGATTTCTATTTTTGCTTTTTTTTTTTTTTTAGTTGGAGTCTCACTCCGTCGCCCAGGCTGGAGTGCAGTGGCATGCTCACAACTACCCCAGCGTCAACCTGCTGAGCTCTGACGATCCTTCCACCTCAGCCTTCCAAGTAGCTGGAACTACAGGCGCTCACTACTGTGCCCAGCTAATTTTTTTATTTATTGTAGAGACGAGGTCTTGCCAAGTTACCTGGGCTGGTCTTGAACCTGTGGGCTCAAGCAATCCACTTGCTTTGGCCTCTCAAAGTGCTGGGATTACAGACAGCCACTGTGTCCAGCCTCTTTTTCAACTATTAATAATTAAGATTTATATTTGCTTTTGTGTCTTTTCTCTTTTTTCTGCTTTTCAGCTTTTTGTATAACTTGTTTCAGGGTAACACTAAAAAATACTGTTTATTTTTTAACAGAATCCTAGTATTCTTGTCTAATGATAGACAATTTAATCTATTTATATTTATTTTTACAAGGGATGCTTTTATTTTTATTTTTGTCATTCTTTGCCCTTGGCTAACTATGCTACTTAGGTTTTTTGGTTTGTTTTTACTTTGCTTTTCATTTTTTACTATAAGGGCAAGATGCCTTAACTTTTGTCCTGAGGTTGGAAAGGCATTTTCTCAAGTCTTCATTTAGCAGTTACCATTATGGTCTTCAAACTGAGTAATTCAATCTATTTTAAAGGCTAAAATGTTATCTTTTGAATTTTGACTTTAAAATGATAAATTTAATGTCCTCTTTTTTTCTCTCTCCCTAATCAATAAAGCACTACTTGATCTGTGGTAACTATAATCTATAATTCAAAAATGATAAAATTTAATCATTATTTGATATATTAGAAGTATTTTTTTCAATAATGGTTTTTGACATTGGCATTCCGTTTTGTATACATTTAAGACAAGTATTTGGACTTTCATCTATTGTAACTCACTTCAGTACTACCTTGATTTTATAATTCTTGAGGTCTTAACTTGTTTCTTCTCGTCATTGGCAAAAGTATAGCGTCCAATAAACCTTTCAGGATTGGTACTTGCTTAGCTAGGAAATCGGCTCTGGATGACATTATTGGATTTGAAACTTCTTTCCATTGAAATGCTAGATACTTTTTTTTTTTTTTTAAATATTTGTGTCTTCAAATTGTGTCAGGTGATGACTTCATGTGAAGGTTGGATACACAGAGTTTGGAATAAGATGACCTGTGTTCAAATTCTAGTTCAGTCACGTAATGGTTGTTGGACGGTGGACAAGCACTTCACCTGGGTGCTTCTGTTCTCTTGTCTGCAAAGTGGGGATCATAAGAGTATTTTCTTTCAGTGGATTGATGTATGTGTGTGCGTGTGGATTTGTGCGTGTGTGTACGTATGTTTATGGAGATGCCTGTGTGTATTCATGTATGCATGTGTGGGTTGTGCAATGCATGTGTGTGCTATGTGTGTGTATGAGTTCATGTTCACATATTCACATGTCACACCTACAGACGTGCATCCGTGTGTTTATGTGTGTGCATTTGTGTGTGTGTTATGTTGCCCAGGAGTTACCCACTGAACACCAGGAGACGACACAAAGACACCCACTGAGAGATCTCTAAAGAGACTGGATTTATGACTGGATGCAGTGACTCATGCCTATAATCCCAGCACCTTGGGAGGCTGAGGCAGGAGGATTCTTGAGTCCAGGAGTTCAAGACCAACCTGGGCAAAATAGCAAGTCTTTGTCTCTATAAGAATCAAAACATTTAACGAGGTACGGTGGTGCCTGCCTGTAGTCCCAGCTACTTGGGAGGCTGAGGCAGAAAATAATAAAATAAAATGAGATAAAATAAAATAAACAAGAAAGAAAGAAAAAGAGAGAGAGACCAGTTTTTATGATGCTGAAGACCAGAGTCTGGACTGCGTAGCTGGTGTCTCCTTCCCTGTCTGTTCCTCTGTTCAATGGATTTATTTTAGCTGCTTATTTTTATTTTGCTAATGTAAAAGAACGTTACTCCTCTATCTCTACCTTCACATTCCTTATCAGCTCTTGCCTCAATGAATGCAGAGGCTCATTGACTTGTCTTCCCACCTCCGGAGGTGGTCACCCCCAAAAGTTACCCCAGTCACCAGAGGATCTCTTTTCAAGCATAGGGTTCTCCACAAACGTCCTGTTCCGAACCCCCCACGGAGGTCCCTCTCCCTGCACACGACCCTCCAACTCCTGGGTGGGCCCCACACTCCTGCTGCACCATGGCCCGAATTTCCCTGCTCCTCACCCGTGTTTCAGGGACACCATCTTGCACCTCTCCAAAATTCCAGGTCGTCTTTTAAAGGTCCGGCATCGTCCTTCCAGGAGGCCTCTCCAGCCCCGTCTGGTCATCTGGACTGGAAGCCCTCCTCTCGGGGACACCCACTGTGTTCCACTCTTGTCTTGATCACGGGACTAGCCACATTTTGCCATCATGTCCCATCGTGTGTCTGCTGCTCATGCTTGCTAGCTTCCGAAGGATGAGATCTGTGTTGGTTCCAGCTGATGCTCCCTTCACCTAGTACCTGGCACCTCATCAAAACGCAGCACGCCTTATTGGGAGACGGAAACTGAATCAGCCTCACCCCCGGTGTTTCTCGCTGTCTCTGCCTCCCAGTCTGCTTCTGGCTTCCTCTGTGAGAGTTAGCCAGACCAGGTAAAGAACTCGGAGGTTGAAGAGTGTACAGGATTTGCTAAATTCCACATCAATAATGTGTGGAAGAGGTTTTGAACTCTGGGCTTCTAACCTGGAGTCCAGAGATGGTTCGTGCAAAGCTTGGCCCCACCCCTGAGCAGCTTGATGTGAAAAGCTGAGCTGGGAGGTCGTGGTGCTCGGGGCAGTGATACCAACTGCTGCTCGCCTCCCCCACCCTCTTCGGGTGAGCGCTCTGCCAGTGTGCCGGCAGGGAGGAGGCGATGCCTGTGAGCTCCTGAGAGGGTGGGAGGAGGTGACAGGGTCTCCGCTATAATGAGCAGTGGGCTGGGCTGAACTCTGGGGAGGGTTAAAGGTGATTTCCCAGATGGTTCCACTAAAATTTTCAATTCACCCACTTAATCAGGTAGCTTGGCAGGCCATGGGACTGGAGCAATTATAGCCCATGGTGTCCCCTAAGAGCACTTTAACAACACAGCTCAGAGAAGATGGCTCCTGAGCTCTTTATTATGCTTCCTCCGAGCCCTGGGGAAGGATGGTCTTTGTGTCTTAGGCTCGAGAAATAGTTTGCCTCCTCTATCTCTGAGCCAGAAACAATTTTTGGCTCTTGTTCTCATATTAATAATAATATTAATGGCAATCATAATAATGCATGAGAACAGATTAACTTGACCAGTAACTGCAATTGGCTTCAATCCCATGTTGAGTTCTGATTCTATTTCATAGCTACTTTTGAGCTGTTAAAGATGGCCAGATGACATGCTTTTGGGAGGGTCAGAGGGAAGGCTGGTGAATGAATGACTTACATATAAGAAGAGCTCACATTTGAATAGCACTTTGCTGTGATGCCTACTAACTTGTTTTTCTCACAACAACCCACTAAAGTAGGTTACAAGCTATTGGCAGAGTCGGATGAGAACATGAGGACACACAGGACATTGTGCTTTTGGACATTACACCCACAGGTTTGGGGACATGAACTTAGCTATGAAGCTCAGCTCTGCCCATTGATAGCTGTGATACTGAGCTACACTGGGACGTTGTTTCATCCTCTACGAAATGTGGACAACAGTGGAATGGCTCGGGTTTGAATGAGACAGTGCCTAGCAGATGATAAGCATTCAGTGTGGCTGTAATAATAACCATAACCGTAAAAACAATACTGCTATTCCCAGTGCTGTGTCCCAGGTTACATAACAGTAGGTGGTGGAAGGAGGATTTGGGTCTGTATCTTTTGATTCCAAGTTTATGGACTAACATCGAATGAAAAATTTCCAATCATAGCTCCACCCCTCCATCTGTCATTTTTCTAAATTTTTATTCACTCTTCAGATGTTTATTGACAACTGCTACACTAGCCAGGTTCTGAAGTCGGGAGAGATGAAGTAAATGCCGATCTCAGAAAAGGTTGACATCTAAGGAGAGGCAGAGAAAGAGACACCAGGGCACGTTGCAATCTCGTGGGATCTGTAATTGGGGTAGAGTGATACACTGGGTGTGTTGAGACTGAGTCAATGAGTTGTAGATATTGGTTCAGGTGAAGTCAGAACTGGCTTTTGGGGGTTACATAGGTGTTTGGAAGAGATGAGGGGTGAGGATGGTAGATGGGGTGAGGAAGTGAGGAAGGCATTCCTGGCTGTAGTAGTGACACGAGAGAGGTGTGTGGCTGCACATAGCACCTGTATGTCTGGGGACACAGAGAGAAGGTGCGAGGCCAGAGGAACAGAGAGACGCCAGGCCATGAGGGGTCTCCCGTGTCCTGCTGGGAGGCTATATCCTTCTGCAAGGTTTCTATTTTACTCTACAAGAAATGGAGAACCGTTGAATGATTTTTTTAATGGAGCAGTGCCATAGATTCAAGTTGTAGCAGGTTTGAGAAGGGAGCAGTATGAAAGGTGAATTGCTGGGCAGGGAGTCCAGCTAGAAGAAAGAGCACAGGGCCAGATCCCCTGCAGGGTGTGCTGGGCCTCAGAGCTGGGACTGTCAGCCCTGTCCTGGGTGCACCCTCATAGGGTGGCGGGGGAAGGAGGGGGTTGGGCTGGGAGAGCAGGAGATGGAATCAGGGCTGAAGGTTCAGGAGGTCACAGATGAGGGAGGCTTAGTAACCCTAAGATCTGGGGTGGAGCCGCAGAGCAGCCTACAGTCAAAAAGAGGAGGGCTTTGGAGGCTGGAGGCTTTAGGACAGAGACGTTGGAATCACCAGGGTGAGGTGAACTTGAAGTGGAAATTCACAACGGAAGTCAGGAGCCAGTAGACAGCACAGGAGGGATAAGACGTCTCCAGTGGATCCAAGGAGGGCTGGGTGTGGAAGGACAAACCTCCTCCCTTTGAGAAACCCTCCAGAAATCTGTAGTCCTACTAGATGCTTGAGAGAGGCAGAGACTCGGATTTTAACTGAAGCAGAAAACAAACAGAGTGTGAAGAGGCCAAAGGTATGGAAACATTTGTTTATAACGAACTGGGGAGTCTAGGGGACCTCCCCTAGAAGTCGTAAAGGGAAGCCAGTACTTAGAGCAGGAAGAAAGATGTGCCCCTGTCCGTTTGCCACAGCCCTTGGCCTAATGAGATGCCTTGGCTCTGCACTGACTGCACTCCCTTTTTGAAACTTTTCTCCTTTAACGTCTTCCCAGCGCGGCTCTCATCTGGTTCCTGGTCTGTCTCTCAGGCTGAGACTTAATTATTTTTATTCACTAGATTTTTAATTGAAAAACTGCTTTGTGCTTCCTGGCCCCTTCTCCACTCTTCTCTTTTTCAAAACCAGAGTTCCTTGACTCTTCCTGTTCCCTGCACTGAGCCTCCCTCAGGCTGTGTACATCTTCTCACTCGCTACAAGAGGTTCTCGTGGCTTCAGTTCCCACCCATGCATGTGAAATCTATGTACACGAACCCCACCTATGTACGTGAAACCCACCTCTGCCTGAGTTCTATTTATGTGAATCCCACCCATGCCTGCGAATTTTATGTATGTGGATCCAGCTCAGGTCTGGCTCTGAGCTCCAGGTGGCATCTCACCCTTTCTCACCAGCACCTCCACCTGGACGTTGGTGCCCTCGTGAGCTCCAGGGTACTAGACTCCCCGGAGCTTCCCACTGGGACTGTTTTTCCTCAGATGCCCTCTTTCCTCAGACACAATCCAGACCCAGTCACCCTAAAGCACAAGAAGGCTATACATTCCAACGAGCCAGGGATATTACTTCTTGTTGACTGGTCTGCCCACAGGATCTATAACTAAAGTGCCTGGCACATGACAGGGGCTCAAGAAATATTTGTTGAAGGAAGGAATGAATGAATGAATGACCAATCCTTGGAGCCTCATCTCCATTACAGCTCGCATCCAATCAGACACAGTTTCTCTTGGTTGTGCCTTGAAATCCACACCCCCTTTTTGAGCCCTTTGACCTCTACATAGTTCAGACTGTGTGACTTTCCTGCCACCATGTCCACCTTCCTCGAACCGCTGCCAGGTGGCTCTGCTGCTGTCTACATGCCACACTGCCACCAGGAGGACTTTTTAAAAGCGACAGTTGTTTTGTCAAACCTCCAGAATTGCAGGGCACCCGGAAGTAAGACTTTTTTTACCCTCTGCAGATCATCATGGAATATGATCCTCCTTAATGATCTTGGACAATGTTGAATCTCTTTTGTAGAACTTTGTGGCGTTTCCCACAGAGAGCTCTGCAGAATAGAAGCTTCTACATGTGCTCTGGAAAAGAAGCTTCCGCGATCAGATGTGCCAGAAACATGAAACAGCCGAGCCCTATCTTGAGGAATCCTATTGCTCAGAGGGATGTTCAAGGAGCCGATAAATTTCTAAAGCAAAAAATTTAAAAAGTTTAAGTACTTTTAACCTAGCATATCCCCCCAGTTTTTAAAAACAGAAACGCCTTTGCTAGACAATTCCAATAATCAGCATCCTGTGAGCATTACTTAGGAGATGGTTCTCCATTTTATTTCAATGTGGGTGTTGCCTTTATCAAAAATACATTTTTAGAAATAATGTGTTGGCACAATAAAAGTAATACACACAGGCACAATGATCAAATTCAAGGTGAGGATGAGCCCGGCAGGCAGCACAAAGCTCTTGACGCTGAATGACAACTGACCACTTTGGTTTTAACTGGTGACGGGTGGCCAAGAGACACAGCATGCTGCAAAGTTTAAGGAAACGTGATGGGAGAAGAACTTAAACGTTTTAATTGTACCCACTGGCTTAATCCTTAGGGGAGGGAGAAATAGAACATTATTATCTGATGTCAGTGGTGGACTTCCTCACCTAGCTGAAAAACACTACAAATCGTTAGGTACATAGCGAGAGAACGTGTGCACTAAAATACAGAGCAGACCACATCTCTGACATGCCAAAAACACACACCAGGACTTTGCCCTTCAGTTTTCCGCATTTTCAGAGGACTCAGATGTGCCAGAGTCTGTCACCATGAATCTGTGACTGACCTTTCTTGGATCGTGCCCGACAGCCTTGCTGACTCAGCCATCTCGTCACAGCTCCCCGTTCCCAGGATGTCGCTGCTAACCCAGTGCTGGAAGTCAGAGTAGCAGATGAAACTCTCCTGTTAGATGCTAATGGGTTGATAGTTTCAGGGTGTCAAGTGAGATCTTTCCACATTCCACATAATCAGCAGTTTGTGTGTTCGACTTACACTAAAATTGATGCATTTCACCTCAGGCGGTGAAGAAGATATTTTGGGAAGGGCCATTCTAAATTTCTCAAATTACATGAATCATGCCAGTGGTTCTATGCCTGGTAGCTCCATATCCTTGGGTCCAAGCCATGTAAGGTTGAGGGTCTAAAAATTATTTCCGTGTTTTAGAAGGCCAAATGACCAATCATACATCAGTACATTTAGAAGAGACATCTGAGTCTTCCATCAAGATTGCCATTAATTCACACTTTGTTTTGGTATCCCTAATGCTGCAAATGAATAGCAATAATAGATGAACTAAAAAAAGAAGAAAATACCAACAGGTTCAAACTCAAAATAAACACATCTGTGGATCTCAAACAAAACAGACAGGCAGTGAAATGAGCAAAGCTGAAGGTCCATGCCTACTCATCTCTATGTCTGACAGGAAGTGTAGAAAGCAAGTACACCCAGAGGTATGTAATCTGTTGGACAATCGAACTAAGGGGCTCCATGTAGGATAAGAGGCCAGGAAAAGACTGCTCAGTGCTAGGGTCTTGGGATGGACATCCTAGCTCATGGAAAATCTTGGGAAATTTTCTGCCAAGGACCTGCTGTTGGGAGTGATGGGTTGATGAACCCACGGAGGGAAGGCGTGGGCATAGACCCAGCCTTGTTGCTGGAAGTCGATATCCATCACCTTTGTGACCGGATCTTTTCTATAACTGACATCCTTCTGGGGCAGAGGCTCTGAGCTGCCCGTAAATTCTTGCAACCAGAATTTCTAGATTGGTGGTTCTCCAACAGGAGTACTGTGTAAATGCAGCCTTATGACTGAAGATCAGGGTGAGTACAGAGATGAGGGGAGGAGAAGAAAGGAAAGGAGAGGAAGGGAGGAAGGGGGAGGGGGAAAGAGAGAGAGAGGGAGAGGGAGAAAGAGAAGGAGAGGGCAAAAAAGGGGGCTAGAGAGAGAAACATGTACAGCAACCGATATAGGCCCTCTTCAAGTGAGCCTGAAACTCCAAATTCTAAACTTCTTCAAGACATCTACAGCCAAGAAAGACTGCCTATAATGTCTATTAAATCAAATACTTACTCAAGGTAAAATTCATTTATCTTGGAAAAAAAAAGTGAAAAAAAGATTTGAAAAGTAGTTTTAAAAGCTGAGTTAATTAGATAACTTCAATTAAAAATAAAATTATGAAACAAGGTAAGTAAAACGAAATAAGAACATGCATACAATCAAAATAAAATCAGCAAATATTACACATGACAACGATAGTCACCGAAATCAAAGCCCAGTGGGTAAGATCAATGTTAAACTGGATATATTTGAAGATAAATGATATGTATTAGAAAACGGCACTAGGAATGTGTTTAGAATTCAGAAGGGGAGGGGGGTATAAAAAATATCAAAAGAGAAGTTAAAAAACATGGAGGATAGTTTAAGACATTTTAACAAATATATCACAGGGATTTCCAAAAGAAAATGGAAGTCATACCAGAGAGACAATTGCTAAAGAGAAAATAACTAAGACTTCTTCAGAATCAAATAAAGACATGAGCCTTAAGAGCTAAACTTTCTTTGGAGTACTTAAAAATAATTGAATTTTAATCCATTCTGAAATGCGTCACATGAAATTGTGGATCATTGAGGGTAGAACGCAACCTTAGCTTTACTAAAGAGAAAAGATTCAGCTAGAAATAATCAGACTGACAGCAGATTTCCCCTCAGCAACAAGAAATGCTAGGATAAAGTAAAGTAACGCATTTAAAGGGCTGAAGGACGAACTGTTATTGTATACCTAGGTGCACTTTACTTAAGATGAGGCAAATTAAAGATATTTTAAGGCACCAAAAAATAAAGAAGACAATTTATCAATCACATTTCTCTAGCAGCAAAAAACAATCAAATGTACAAAGAAAAATATTGGAAGGAACTCTATATAAGGGAGGCAAGTGAACCAAGAAGGAAGGCATGGGAGAAAAGAAGTAAGGGAGAGAACAGAAACTAAAAAGTTATGGAGGTAGACATAATCGACTAACTACAGTAGGAAACAATATGGAGACAGAGCACAACATTCACTGTCTGGAACATTGGACACCTGAGACCCAATCCCCATCACTACACAGTATGTTTAGTAATAAATATGCATGCGCAACCCCTGAATCTAAAATTTAAAAAAACAAAAAAGAAAAAGAGAATGATATGGAGGAGTTAGATAATGCAAACTCTCAACAACTTTTGTAAAAAAAAAAAAAAGGCAGCTAGCAATAATGAATAATCTTTTTTTATAATCAATATTTTTTATTATGATATTGTGGGGTACAGTTAAGGGTTAGGTATACAAATATGCTTCATTCAGGCACCCTTGTTGATAAGAGGTGTCTCCCTGTCCCCAGATAGATATTTACTACCGTTAATCCCATCTCCCCCTCCCATAGTTTCCGACTACTGTCAGTCATTTTCTTATAGTATTTCATTTGATGTTCTAGGTCCACTATATGAGTGAGAACATGTGATATTCAGATCTTTGTTTCTGTGAGAGGTCACACAGTATTATAGATGCTAGTTCCATCCAGGTTGCTGTGAAATT